>NW_006408732.1:3631973-3655353 GCF_000296735.1 Chrysochloris asiatica
GTGGAGTTGGTTCTGACTCATAGCAACCCTCTACAGGGTTTCCGAGGCTGTAAATCTTTACACAGGAGTAGAAAGCCTCATCTTTCTCCCATGGAATAGCTGGTAGTTTCGAACTGCTGACCTTGTGGTTCGCAGCCCGATTCATAACCACTACACTACCAGAGCTCCTAAATGATGGTGTAGGCCAATGCAAATAGGTTGTATAGGGCTGTAGTGTGTGGATTGGTTAGTTTTGCCATCCCACAAGGTTTAAAAGGAGTCATTTCAGAAGAAGGAACAGACGATTGCAGGACCATCAAGAAAGAAGAGTCACCAGCAGAGTGTGAGATCCCTGTGCAGAAAAGAGGTGGCAGCAGAGGGAGCAGAATGGAGAGACAGAGCAGCGGGCTTCCAAGCCTACAGAGTGAGTGAAGCGAATGCCTTCAGGCAGAAGATTGGCCTACAGAATGATGTGCCCTTTGAGCATTTATCTGCAGTGCTAAAGGAGCTTATAACATGTCCTAAGCAGGACAGAGGCCAATGGGCTGCATGGCTGAGAGGCTGAGAGTGAGAGATGTGCCTTTGGTACAGCTGAGAAGAGGCATGCCTGATCAGAGAACTGCTGTGTCCTGAGTTGTTTGTGATCCTGAATTGTACCGCTAACTTCCCTGAAAAATCCCATAATCATGAGTATTGTCTGTGAGTTATGTGTGCATGGTGCAGTAGATTATCAAACCCACTAGAGATGTATAGCGGCATGGGAGGGATGGCTGTTGTTCGAACAGGGTTAAGAAGGTTGGAGGGTAGAGGCATATCTGAACTCTGCCTTACAGAAATCAGTCTTCAGCTGATGATGGTGATTCTCCTCCATCCCCCTTGTGAGCCAGAGGCAATTAGATAGCATGGCCTCCATGTGGTATTTGCAAATTTGTTTAATTTTGTCCTCTCTTTAGATTTTATACTTGACCTTGTTGTTTTAAAGTGCCGTCGAGTCAGTTCCAACCCATTGCGACCCTTTATAGGGTTTCCAAGGAGCAGCTGGTGAGCTTGAACTGCCGGCCATGTGGTTCAAACCAACTTTGCAGTCTAGTGCATTAACCCACAACGCCACACCAGGACTCTTTCTTGACCTATTGGTTGTTTAATAGTGTGCTATATATTTTCACATATTTGTGTTTTCTCCAGTTTTCCTTCTATCAATTAATGTCTACTTTCATTCCCTGTGGTCAGAGACCATACTTGTATGATTTCAGTATTTCAAATTTTATTAAGACTGTTTTGTGACCATTTAAAAAAAAATTGAAGGCTATATAGCCAAGACATTAATAATAGCAAAACATTACATATTGAAAGATGTAGATTTTTACTCTGTTTCTCCAAGTATATGTTAGTAAAAGTGAAAAAGTCTATCTCTAAGGCACATGAAATCAACTGCTCCCATTAAAGTTCCAATTTTCATTTGAATTATCATGACGTTGATTTCTTATAATAGTGAGTCACTGAAATGAAGATTTAAAGAATTATTACCCTCTTCTAAAAATTATAATTATCATTGTAATTAAACCTATAAAATCAGTATTGTGCCTGCTCATGTTTACCAATTAGTATCTCTCCATTTACCTAATTCCCCAGACAGATTAAGAAAGCATCTTAAAGAGTTGTATACATTAGCTATACATTTACCCCTAAAAATATATGATGTAATGAAAACCAGAGACGTTAGGGGAGCATGTAAGCTTGATAACAAGGAGAAAACAGATTGAAAGTGAAGATGTTGCTATTAGGGACCAGTGTTGTTTATTTTTAGAACTTCATTGCATATATTATTTTTCCTATCAGTTCTACTGGATTGCCTTTTAAATCTTGAAGACAGAAGCAAGAATAAATGTACAATACTTAAGGGCATAGGTTCTGGATCATTGGGCTTAAATTCTGGTTTACTACTTATTAGTTATGTGACCTTGGGCAACTTACTCACCCTTGTCCTGTCTCTATTGCTTTGTTGCTATGGAACAACAATGGTAGTCACCGTTATTACAAAGATTAAACAAGATGGTATATGAGTGGGGTGGGGTAATGAATATAGTGACTGTTATAAACAGCATTCAGTAAATATTGCTGAAATTATTATTTTGATTATGATTATTATTGCTTTCATGATCACAATTACGTCTACCATCACCTCCACCATCACCATCATCAGATGACTAGAGGTGACCCCTAGGGTGTTTCATGCTTATTTCCTCTGCTGTCCTATTCATTTATCAAGAATAAAACACAGCAACACTTGTACCTGGTATATTTAAAGCTGATGAGTGACCACTGGATATGGAAGACATTGTCACTGACCACATTAGGTTTACTGTCTTTTACCAGAAACTGAAAACTATCCATCAACTCCTGGATCTTCTCCTCGTGCAACACATAGCGAATCAACCCCAAGTTCACATCCTCTGTGGGGAAAAAGATTCACCATGAATTAACTCAGGGATGTCAGGATAACCTCAGATAACCATGCACAAACACCCAATTTATTTTTCTTAAGGGTTACAACAGAACTTCTTTTCCCAACTACAAAAAGTATAGAAGTCTTAAAAGTAAGTGTTTCTGTCACATTGTGAAATAAAATCCCATAGCTCTGTATAACAAAAGACCTGTCTTTATACTGAAAGTTCCCTTTGTGTTCTTATAAAATGAGAATCCAGGGTCTTGGCAAAGGAGCACATCAGTAAATGCCTGTGGAATGCTTCAAGGTGAATCTGAGAAAGCTAAAAGTGAAGCCTCCGACCCTATTCTCTGTGTGGATCTTAGCCCTCACTTAGCCCCCATTCCTTCATAAACAAGGTTCCTTGGAGGGTGTGTGCTAATAAGAAAAGTTGGTGTTAGTTTAAAATAGCCTGTACACTAGGCACAGTCACAAGGGACCTGGGAGATAACACAAAATTAAAGACAAGGAAACAAAAGTAAATACGTTGTTGTTAGGTGCCATCGTGGTGGTACAGATGCATAGCGAACCTACACACAACAGAACAAAATACTTGCAGTCCAGTGCCAACCTCACATTTGTTGCTATGCTTAAGATCATTGCTGCTACCACTGTGCCAATCCATCTCATTGGAAGTCTTCCTCTTTTTTACTGGAACTCCACTTAACCAAGCATGATGTCCTTCTCCAGGTAATGGTCTCTCCTGATATGTCCGAAGCATGAGAAACAAAGTCTGGTAACACTGGCTTCTAAGGAAAATTCTGGCTGCACTTCTTCCAAAACAGATTGGTTCGTTCTTTTGGAAGTCCATGGTACTTTTAATCTTCTCCTCCAACACCATAATTCAAATGTACCAAGTCTTCTATGGTCTTCCTTATTCATATCCAACTTACACATGCATGTGAGGCTATTAAAAATACCATGGCTTGGGTCAGGTACACCTTAGTTCTCAAATTGACATCTTTACTTTTGAACCCTTTACAGAGGTCTTGTACAGATTTGCCTAATGCAATATGTCATTTGATTTCTTGACTGCTGCTTCCATGAGTGTTGATGGTGAATTCAAGCAAAATGAAGTCTTTGACAACTTCAATCTTTTCTCTATTTATTGGCCCAGTGGTGAGGATTTTTATTTTCTTTACATTGAGGCACCACCCATACCGAAGGCTGTGGTCTTTGCTCTTCATCAATAAGTATTTTAAGTCCTCTTAATTTTCAGCAAGCAAGGCTGTTTCATTTGCATATTGTAGGTTGTTAATGAATCTTCCTCTAATACTGACACCATATTCTTTTTCATATAATATGGCTTCTCAAATTAGTTGCTCAGCACACAGATTGAATAAGTATGGTGAAAGAATACAACCTTGGTGCACACCTTCCCCGATTTTAAATTATTCAGTATTCCCTTGTTTTGTTTAAATGACTACCTTCTTTTCAAGAAGTGACTGGTTTACAAGCTTTCAAGAGTGAATCTAGATCCAGAGGGCGTGGAGCAAGGTAGAATCTCCACTGACTAGTATCCAATCTGTCTAGTCGGAGCTGATGAAAGGAGATCCGGATAGGTCTCTTGCGAAACAATAGTGAATAATTGTTATCAGGACTGATTGAAAGGGCTGAAAATGTAAAGGTAGACATTTTGGGGCAAAGGGATGGGAGTTATTAACTTTGCAGTCTAGGAGCACAGGTTCCTGGGACCATCAAGGGATGGAACTCTACCCAGAGAAGCAGTGATGCCAGAGATGGAGGCAGAGATGATGACGTGGAAAGATGGAGCGGCTGGGGACTTTCGGCCCAGAGAGGGAGAGGAGCTGTGTGTGGATGACCGGAGGGCAGGCTTGTGGGGTATATACCATTTGATTGATGGATAATGCATGGAGGGGATTGTAACCATGTCAAGGAAACGATATACAATGGGATCAATGTGAAGCTAATGTCCTCCTATGTAAACTATCACATAATTCACAATAAAACATTAAAAAAAAAATGACTGCCTCTTGGTCTATATAAAGATTTCTCATGAGCACAATAAAATGTTCTGGAATACTCATCTCTGCAGTGCTATCCATAACTTGTCAGGATCCACACAATTGAAAGCCTTTGCATAGTCAATAAAACATAGGTAAACATCTTTCTGGTATTCTGTGCTTTGAGCCAAGATCCATCTGATGTCAGCAATGATATCCCTCATTCCGTGTCCTCCTCTGAATCTGGCTTGAACCTCCAGAAGCTTCCTGTCAATGTATGGGTGCAGCCATTTTAGAATTACCTTTAGCAAAATTGTACTTGCATGAGACATTAATGATGTTGTCCAGTGATTTCCACATTCCATTGGGTAACCACTCTGTGGAATGGGCACAAATATGCATCTCTTCCAATTAGTTGGCCAGGTAGCTGTCTTCCAAATTTCTTGGCATAGATGAATGAGTGCCTCCAGTGCTACATCAGTTTGTTGAAAGATTTCAATTTGCATTCCATCAATTTCCAGAGCCTTGTTCTTTGTCAATGCGTTTAGTGCACCTTGGACTTCTTCCTTCAGTATCATTGGCTCTTCATCCTATGCTACCTATTGAAATCATTGAACATAGACCATTTTCTTTTGGTACAACAACTCTGCGTATTGCTTCCATCTTCTTTGGATGCTTTCTGTAACATTCAATATTTTGCCCATAGAATCCTTCAATATTTCAAATCTAGTCTTGAATTTTCTCTTCAGTTCTTTCAGCTTCATAAATGTTGAGCACGCACTTCCCTTTTGGTTTTCAAGCTCCAGGTCTTTGCACATTTCATTATTAATATTTGACTTTATTTTTTTGAGTTACCTTTTATAATTTTCTGTTCAGCTCTTGTATCTCCTCACTTCTTCCATTTGCTTTAGCATCTCTACACAGGAGAGCAAGTTTCAGAGTCTCTTCTGACATTCATTTTGGTCTTTTCCCTCTTTCTTGTCTTCTTAATGACCTTTTGCTTTCTTCTTGTAAATATTGAACATGGATTTTAAAACACAGCCTTACAATGACTGTTTCCTATCAGATCCATACTCCAATGAAGTCTAGAAAACTCTGACAAAGTTAAAATCAACAACAACAACAACAAGAAACTAAAACACAAAACCGTTTGCTTGATGTGATTCAAACAGGAAAATATTTCTTTTGAGCAAACAATCCACGTTAGTTTTAATATCTTTGCTAAAGGTTTGAAAAAAAAAATCTATAGATTTTGCAGCATCAAAAATAAACCTCACAGGATCACAGATCTTTTTCTCTTTCTGTTTTTGAAAAACAGGCAGCATCATGTTATCCGTTCCAGAAAATCAGACCAAAACATGAAACAATTTGGGAACCGAGGAAGCACAGTAAAGATGTATTTTTCTTTGCCACAGTTCAACATTACCAGTTTCTATAGTTGATTTCAATTCATGTTGACCCCATGTTGTGTCAGAGTATAACTATGCTCCTTAAGGTAGTCTTTAATAGAGAAAAAAATCAAGGGACATAAAATTTAAAATTGGATAGTTCAATACTTAAAGACTTATTTGTTTGTGAATAGTTTACTTGGGGCAAGTCACTGGAGGTGGCCTTGAGGAAGATCCAGGAGATAGGGAGTGTGTCATGAGGATGGATTCTTCTCATATTTCAGTTCTCCAAGTGCCTACCTTGGGTGAAAATAGCAGCAGCAGTTCCAGGCTGAAGCTTATTCTCCACGTAGCCATGCTTGGGACCTGTAGTTATCTCATAGACAAGCTGCGGGTCCTCTGTGTCTGGGTCCATGGTCAGCAGTTCCTTCTTGGTGATCAGGTTGGTTGCCTGAAATAGAAACCCATTACATTTAATTCCTGAGGTGGGAATAAAGCAGAAGCAGGACCCTCTGACTCAGATTTAATTCAGTTCAACAATGATTTACTGTGTACCTACAGCATACGAAACTCTGTTAGGCTTGGAGAAGCTACAAATATAGAAACCATCTGCTCCCTGCCATCAAGGTATCATACTTTACTGGGAAAGAAAAGCTCGTGAGCAAGGCAAATATAGCTAGTGCCACAATGGGAGAGAAAAGAGTACTAATACATTTTGGGGAACAAGGAGAGATTAGTCCCATCTGGAGTTGGAGAGGGAGGGCTTTTGGAGGGACGTGAGAGTTGAATTTGCCTTGAGAGAAGGTTAGAACTTTGAAAGAATGACTTAGGGAAGATGTTTACTTTGCTCCTATGCTTGAGATGGAGTAAGATAACTATATTGTACCATATTACTGCTTAAATCTACTGGTTAAACTTTAATTGGCTCATACATTCATTCATTCAACAAATAAATGAAGGGAGTGGTCAACTTAGTATTACATATTACTAGGCCTAGAAAGAGTCCTGGTGTGGTGCTGTGGGTTAATGCATTGGACTGCAAAATTAGTTTGAACCGCAAGGTAGGCAGTTCAAGCTGACCATCCAGTCCTCAGAAACTGTATACAGAGTCTCTATGGGTCAGAACCAACTCAACGACACTCAACAACAACAAGGTCTAGTAGAGGGCAATGGTGGTTCAATGATAGAATCCTTGCCTTCTATGAGGGAGACCTGGCTTCAGTTCCCACTAACACACCTCATGCATAGCCATGGTCATCCACCCATCAGTACAGGCTTATATGGCATACCTATGATGCTGAATAGGTTGCTGTGGAGCTCGTGGACCAAGATGAACTCAGAAGAAAGAGCTGTCAACTTCCTTTGGAAAATCAGCCAATGAAACACCTATGCTCCCATTCACAACTGATCATGGGGATGGCGTTGGACCAGGCAGCATTTTGTTCCATTGTAAATGGGGTGACTATGAGTTTGGTGCTGATTTACCAATGGCAAACAACCACCACAGATCTAATAAGATAAGGACAGATAATTCACTTCAGATATGGAGTACTGGTGTGGTGCTGTGGGCTAATGCTCTGGACTGCAAGGTCACTTTGAAATACAAGGTCAGCAGTTCAAGCTCACCAGCCACTCTTTGGAAATCCTATACAGAACCGATTCGATGGCAGTCAACACCACCACCAACAACAATTGCAAAACAGAGTACATTGGTGCCATTGATAAGAGTCATTGCAGTGGGGTAAGCGTGGGAAGTAGATGTTCAATTGGAGAGTATGGAGAAGTGAATGGAATCATTTTTGTATAAGAAGAAAAAAAAATCAAATCGGGCATGGGAGGAATTTGCATTAATTTTGGTTCATACGTTTTTAAAAACCTGACTGGTTCAGTGGGAAGCTACAACACAACAGTTATGAATATAAGCAACTACTGCATTCCCCCCACCCCCAATGCCATGGCTACATAGATGTACACACACACAACAGGCAAAAATGACAAAATTACATTTAAAAGTTCTGGCATAGTGCACTCATGCATACACTGTGCATGTCTCGTGACATTTCCAGAAGTGAACTGAGGCCTCATTCTGTCTCATTTTTTAGTCTGAAAAATGTTACATTTGAGTATATTTGCACAATAAAGGTATAAGTCATGGCCAGGAAGTCATGGAGTGAGTTTAGCAGCACAACAGTGATTAGAAAACAAGCAATTGAGACTGTGCATTTATTTACTCCAGGGCGGTTTGTGGCTGGGCCTGAGAGCAGTGGAGTTTCTGGTAGCCAATGTGTGCCCAAATATGTCTTGCTGGAGGTGGGTGGAGGGCTATGGGCAAGGCTGCCACGGCCCCAGCATGGGGGGCAGGCACTGTCCTGACCCTGTGGGGATCCCAGATGACCAGTTAGACTCATCTCATCTGGGTAAGGGATGGGCGATCCCCTGTGCTCACAGCTCTCAAGTCGCCCTCAGTTCCTACATGGGCAAGCAATTCAAATGGTTCAAAAATGGCAGTGGGCTAGCCGGACAGTGGTATGGAATGCAAGCTGCTGCAGTGTGATAGCATTGTCCAGCTTAGTTGTCTCTCTGGTCTGGGGTATGCTGACCCATGCACCTTCTGGGCGGGGCCAGTCACTCTGGTGAGGGTTGTATCCAGAGAGGAAAACATGTTTTTTTCCTACATTGGAGAAAGTGGCTTTTAGAGTAATGACGGAATTCTTGCTGCGTGATGTTGGAGACTCTGCTACTAGGAACCAAACCCCTGTGGCAACAGGCACCAAGACAAAGATTTAACATTAAAGCTTTTGGACAGGAAAAAAATGTGAAATTGAATCCAGCAACATTTCAAAAAAATTGGTGTAACACACTTATGAAAACAACACATGGGGGTTTCACAATATGCAAAAAAAACCCAAATAATGTGTACATTATTTGAACAAAAAGGTAATCAACTTAGGAATCAATCTTAGGCAAATTGCTCTTTTATGGCAGGATGCACATGTGAGATGAACTGGAATTCTATTCATAGGTCATTCCACAAATAAGGTGTTGTTGTTGTTAGGTGCCATTAAGTTGGTACCGACTCATAGTGATCCTATGTACAACAGAACGAAACATTGCCTGGTCCTGGGCCAACCTCACAATTATTGCATGCTTGAGCCCACTGATGCTGCCACTGTGCCAATCCATCTCTCTGGGGGGTCTTCCTCTTTTTCTCTGACCCTCCACCTTACCAAACATGATATCTTTCTCCAGTGACTGGTCCCTCCCAACAATATGTCTGAATGAGACATACTGTTGACAATATGAGAGACAAAGATCGTTGCTGTGTGCCTTACCTTGTCATCAGTATACTCCAGCCACTGCAGCCCCAGGTTGGTCACAATTCTAGGTGTGCCATCATCCACTGGAAGGATATCTACTCGGAACCTCTGAGGTGCTGCTGTCCTAACCTGTGAAGGGAGGCCAGACAAGAAGACTCTTCATTCACAAACACCGAAGCTGTTACATTTCAGAGATGACAAATGGGCAACCAAGCCACAGTCTCCATCCCTTAGTGCCACTTTCATGAGGTTTCCAGGAAAATGTTGACTGATGAAGTGAAAATAATATGGGAAGGGAAGGAGTAAGAAATGAGTGATACTCTTGTAGGAATTACACTCTTCGGCAATGGAAGTTGCTTTTCACATGCCCAAGCATTCTTTAAGTGAGTTCAATACTAATCTGAGATGAAACAATAAACAGAATATTCTTCTTTCAATTACATCTGTTAAGATTTTTTAAGAGGTTGATGAAAGTGATCACTAAAATGTCACTATCTAGGGAGATCAAAACCACAATGAGATACCATCTCACCCCTATTGGAATGGTAATGATTTAAAAAACACACACACAGGAAAACAACAGGTGTAGGTAAAGTATGGAGAAATTGTAAGCCTCATCCATTCCTGGTGCAAATGGGATGGTACTTCGGCTGTGGAAAACAGTCTGGTGGTTCCTCAAAAAAGTAAACACTGAAATACATATTACCCAGCAATCCCTATCCTGGGTATACACCCAGAAAAAGAGACAGCAGGGAATGCAAACAGAAACCTGTATACCAATGTTCACTGCAGTACTACACATAATAGCTGAATGGTGGAAACCAATGGAAATGTCCCAAAACAGATGAATAGATAAATGCAATGTGGTACACCATAAATGAAATATTCTATCATAAAGAGAAATGAAGTCTGATCCATGCTACAACGTGGATGAACCTTGAAAACACTGCGCAAGTGAAATTAGTCACAAAAGGGTAAGTATTGTATGATTTCCACTTACATGAAAAAGGCAAAGATACTCCTATAGAGACTAAGCTCATCTGTGGCTACCAAGGCGGGATGGGGTGGGGAGGTGGCCTGAGGGAGAGGGATGTCATTGTTTAGAGAACACTAAGTTGTTCTCATGGTGGTTGAACGATTTGGAAAAGAATCTTGGCAATGACTGAATAACATGACGCCTGTAATGAATATCACTGATTTTAACATGAAAAAATTATTGTGTTGGCAATTTTTTTTATATAGGTAGTTCCAGGGTTGCAAATGAGATCCACTTCTAAGCATATCTTTAAGATGAATTTGTAGATTAGTTGGAAGAGATGCGTATGGTTATTTTAGCCTCACTTTGCTGTTGTTGTTATTAAGTGCTATCGAGTTGGTTTCCAGCCATAGTGACACTGTATAGGGTTTCTGACGAGCAGCTGGTAGGTTTGAACCACCCACCTTGCATTTAGCAGTCCACCACTTATCCTACAGTGCTACAGCAGGTCTTACTTTAGTGCAAGAAAAGGTTCCTTGGCTGCACAGTGGTTAAAGTGCTCAGCTACTCACTAAAAGGTAGGCGGTTTGAACTCAACAGCTGTTCCATGGGAGAAAGATGTGGCCGTATGCTTCCATAAAGATGTACAGCCTTGGAAAACTTAGGGTGCATGTTCTACTCTGTCGTGTAAGGCTGTTATGAATCAGCAGGCTTACTTTTTTGTTTTAAATCGAGAAAAGACTTGAAACTTTTCAAAGATTTAAAAGCTACGCTGGCAGCAAGTGAAGGTGATTTTGATGAGGAATTTATTGCAAAGATGTTGTTGTTTTTGTTAAGTGCCATCAAGTCAGTTCTGACTCACAGGGACACTGTATAGGGTTTCCAAGGAGCAGCTGGTAGGTTTGAACTGCTGACTTTATGGTTAGCAATCCAATGCTGATCTTACAGCACCACACAAATATAGGTTGGTTCAGTTGTTTCAAAATGAGGGCACGTTTACATAACTTAATAACCTCAAGGTAAGCAGTTCAAATTCACCAGCCACTCCTTAGAAACCCTATAGAGTGTCGCTATGAGTTGGTACTGACCCCATGGCAGTTAATAAAACAACAACATGTGTAAGCTATCCGTCAGTCAGATAGCAAAAAGTAGTAAACTGGGGAATTAGTGTATATATTTTTAGCACAATGATAACCATCAAAACAAATGTTAATGTCAGTTTCCAGTTGGGATTCTGCTACATAAGAAAATAATTTTTCATGAAAAGAGATATTCTTCTTCCCTTTTTTTTTTTTTAAGGAGGATTTATTTGAATTGGGGTAAAGGCAGAAGAAATATGGAGGTGAAATAAAATCATTTGTGGGACCACAGGAAACAAAAGAAGTTCAGTTTATCATTTTGTTCTCACCCATACACACAACACACACACACACAGATGTACCATACTTGCATCTCACAGTTTCTGCATGAATAGAGCCAACTGGCACACAGGGTAGCAAGAGACTGGCTTTTTAATCTCCTATAACTCACCAGCTAAGTAATTTCCATTTTTAAATGCCAGCGTCCCTCTGGAGACCTGCTATGACCTTTTATGTTTATCAAAGAAGTAGCTCTCTTGCTGATACATTCTGAGATTGTTTTTTTTCTCTCTTGAGAAAGTCAAACTAACTTGGGAGCAACTTCAGTGTGGAAGAGAAAAAATAAAACCAATGACCTGGCAGGTGGTGATTAAGTATAGATACTGAAATGGCAGGGAAATCCCAAGAGCCTTCCCACAAACACACAGGCCAACTGAGAAAGACCTTCTCACAGGCTGCTTCTCTCTCTGACAGAAGTAGGAAAGAGCCTTTTTCTAGGAGAATGACCATTCATCATCAGAGAAGAAAGGAGCTCTGCAGGGCTGAGAGCAGATCTTTTTGTTATCCTGGAAGCATGGTATGGTGTCACTATGCTGCTCATAAAACAGCTTCTGCAAGTCAGACCCAGACATGAGAGATGTAAGTATACCTACTGGCCTGCCTTTTACCTGAGCTGCAGTTGTTCCCGGGGGAGGCTCATGGTACTTCAGAATACCTAGCTAAGGAATGAAGGAAGGAGTCAAAATGGTGGGGATGGGGAGAAGCAGGGGCATGGGGAAAGTAGTGAAGAGGATCCTAAAGTTTCTCCTGACACCTGGTGTTAGAATGGAGCAATTCCCTTAGGAAATAGAGCTTGGGAACTGAATGAGCAGAAGAGAAAAGCATCTTTACTTATTTCACAAGTTGGTCCTAAGACGATGACAGTTGATTATTACCTAATGCTACCTCAGTGGACTCCTGGTGTGGCACTATAAGAACAACACTGGACTGCAAGCCACAGGTCTGCAGTTCAAATCCATCAGCTGCTCCTTGAAAATCCTACACAGAGTCGCTAATGGGTTGAAACCGACTCGATGGCACTTAATGACAATAGCAACCTGAGCGTCAGGCCATGGGCCTGACATTTTTTTTGAACATTATTTTTGAACATTTTTATGAACATTAGCAACATAGGTATCACCCCCATTTTACAGTTAGAAAAGTCAAGGCTTAACACAGTCAAATGGCTGACCAAAACCCTCAACTTATAAGTGACAGACCAGAATTCAAATCAGCAGCGTTTGGAAGTAAAAGCTGAACTCTTAACCATGGAACTGTTATTCCCCATGAGACTGAGGCTCTGCCTGGACTGAGGGGGCACACAAAAGATAATCTAGAGCCAAATCAAAATGTATAGGGTCCACACAGAGAAAAGAAGAAATAATAGCAGTAATATTAATAATAACAATTGTCACCTTTTATTAACAGCTCATTATATTTGCCAATGGTGTGCTCATGTAGTGTTGTAGGATAAGCAAGGTTGGCAGTTCAAACCTACCAGCCACTCCTCAGAAACCCCATCCAGGGTTGCTCTGAGTAGAAACCAACTTGATGGCACTTAACAACAACATATTTGCCAACAGTGTTAAGCACTTTATGTGGATTACTTTCTTAGATAGTAATCAGGCTGCTAATTAAGGTGGGTAATTACTATTGTAGCCCTTTTTATTGATGAAAAACTGAGGATGAGGGAGGGCACATTATTTGCCTAAGGACACTTTGCTACTGCGTGAAAGAACAAGAAGTAGAACCAGGTAATATGAGGGTGTTTAAAACATTTTGTGTCAAATGGAATTAAAAGACAATGGAATTTTCCCACAACCTGTTTGAAGCTCCCTTGTACTTGATGTAAAAATTGCACATTCTTATATAGCCAACATCCAGAATGCATTGTTATGCCTCCTCTCTCTATTGTCTTTGCCTCTCACCTCTTTTCCTTCTTCCTCAATAATAAAGAAGGGGTTCGTCCCGTCAGAAACAGTGTAGGTGAAGCGATCTTTGAGGGAGTTGCTGCCATCGTGGCTGTAGCTGACACGGTTCTGGTAGATGTCTTCCATAGTGAAGGTGGAGGTGTGTTGGAAATGCTGTCCATTGGTGGTTCGCTCGATAGTGCCATGGCGTGGGGGTTGCACAATGGTGAATGTGACAGACTCAGCCTGACCAGGAGGCAAAAAGAGGGGATGGAAGTTCGTAACAGACACCAGATGAGTAAGGGATGGCCCACAGCTGGTCAAGGGTAGCAGAACCTACATACAATTATAAAATAGAGTTTACATTTCCTTACTGATACCAAATACAAAGCTAAAGAGAGAAATCATATTGGTTACTATATAGCTAGGTTTGTATTCTGGTGTTTCAGTTTTAGGACTAAGAAAGACCTTTAAATGGACTCTTTTCAGGTGACTGGGGAAAATCTGAATTTTTCACCTTAATGTGTTTGGCTGCTAACTAAATGATTGGAGGAGTCCTGATGTTGTGCTGTGGGCTAATGTGCTGGACTGCAAAGTCGCTGGAACCATAAGGTCGGTGATAAAGGATAATCAGCTGCTCCTTGGAAATCTTATACTGGGTTGCTATGGATAGGAAATGACTCAACAGCACTTAATCACAACAAATGGTTGGCACTTCAAGACAATCCAAAGGTACCTCAGAATAAAGATGTGAAGATCTACTTCTGAAAAAATAGCAGCTACTGAAAACCCTTTGGAGTATAATTCAACTCTGACACACATGTAGTAGTAATGCGTTGGAATCAATTTGATGACAACTATTTTTTAAAAAACAATCAGGATGATAGCAGGTAGACTTTAAAAAGCTATTCATTTCTTTTCCATCCATTTCCCCAACATTTCTAATACTCTTATATACAGAATTTCATATGCTACAGATAAACAACTAATTTCTCAAGGTGATTTGTAGCAGGGGGATGGGAGGAAGGCATAAAACTCTGCCTAAGTGGTTTCCTACCAACTTAGAATAAAACACAAAGTCTTGATCTGGACCAACAGGGCCCTCGGTGACCTGGCCCCAGGGTTCCTGTCTGATCTCCTGTTTCTCTTCTTATTCACTGGGTTCCAGCCTCATGACCACATTTCTGCCACTCAAAAGCTTTAAGGATACTTGACCACCAAGCCTTTGCACTAATGGTTTCTCTACCTGGAAAGTGTCTCTCCTAGATAGCCACCAAAACTTGCTTTCTCATTTCATGTTATCTGCTGAACTGCTCCCTTTTCGGAGAGACCTGTACTGACCACTTGATCTAAATTATCATGCCCATCGCCACTCTCTGCCTCCTTACCTCACTTTATTTTTCACAACAGCACTTAACATAATTGGACGCGATAGTGTATGTTCTTTCTGTTTCCCCATCCCTAAAGGGTTGCAGACTCACAAACGTTGGAAATTTTATCTGAATTATTTACAACTCTGTCTTTAGCATCAAGAACAGAGCCTCACAACTTGTAGAGAGCAAATGTTTGTTGAAAGAATGACTACATGAGTAAATGCATAGGAAAGAGCATACATAGAACTAATCAATAAGTACTGATGAGCTCTTTTATGGGAGATAAATTATGTCAGAAACTTTAATACTTTAATCTGGAAACATCATGAGAGTGCTGTCTCCACGTGCTCTGTTTTACTGTATAACATCTAGTTCTTCAAGGATGTCATAATTTGTCAGCCAGAGAGGTCTGGATGAGGGAAAGGTAATGGAGGAAAAAAAGTATATAGGTAGTAAATCCTTGTACATTCTTATAACAAGTAATAAAAATATTGCTTAAAAAGCCATCTACCTCATTTTCTATGAACCATGAAAAAAGTCAAATCAACATGCTAAAAGGATTTTTACATGTAATCACAGTTGAGAGGGTGAATGCATTTAGGGTTTGAGAAAAGGTTTGAAATGGTTTGGTCTCAAATATATTTGTTTCTCCTGTCCATAAGGTCACAGTGGTTTTTTATGCGTAAGAAGAAAAAGCTCACCACTAACCTCATTAGTTGGCCCTACTTTGAGGATCAGAGGCTGATCTAGTAGTACCTCACCAGCCAGAGAACCCAGGTGAGTTTATTTACATACCTCTGTGTCTGCATCCACCGCCTTGAGCTCAAACTCTGTGATGGTCTTCCTCACGCCCTCCTGTACCCGCATGCCTTGGCATTGGACAATGGGCAGCGAATCATCCACAGGATGGATGGTAATATGGAAGGTCTGAGTCACCTAGGATGGTAGAAAAGTGCAGGTGGATCACCTGTGCCTATACCCACTTCATAAGTAGAAACTACGTGCTCTCTCCTTTCTCTTTTGCACCATTCCAGGCAGGGTCATCTGACCAGGAACCTAGAAGTGAGCACTCTTGGGAAGAGCCCCAATGGCTGTCAGAGTTTGTCCCTATCCCATAGCTGAAAGCTGAAGGAAAATTGACATCATATCACCAGTTATTCATTCCACTCAAAGAGGACTCGGAGGAATCAATCTCCATTCAAGGAGGGCTTCGAGTTCATCACCTACCTCACTGACACCATCAGAGAGCGTAAAAGTGAAGGCATCTGTGTGTTTCTCAGCCTCACTCGAATGAATATACTGAACATTTCGTGAAGTCAAGTCAGCCTGAGTAAAGGAGTTAATCTGGACACCTAGCAAAAGAAGGCGAGAAAAAGAGAGAAGGATGTGAAAATGCTAGCCATACTTCTAAGCTAAGACGAGAGAGAGAATCCTTGATATTTTTCTTCAAGTATTTGTGTACTTCCAAGACCCCTTGTTAATGTTGTCTGTATTTTCCCCCCTAAAACAACACAGAAGCACTTGTTAACGTAATTACCTAAACTTGTACTATGTGCCAGACCAACAGCAAACCAAAAGCCAAAGCAGTTGCCATTGAATTAACTCCAACTTATGAAGAACCCCTGTATTCCATTACATTTTTCAAGGATTGATTTTTTGGGAAGCAGATCACCAGGCTGTTCTTCTGAGGCACCTTTGGGTGGATTTAAATCTCCAGTCTTTTGGTTAGCAGCTGAGCACATTTACCGTTTGTACCATCCAGGGTGTAGACCAACAAGAGGTATTCAATAAATGTTATCTCCTTTCTCTTGGGGTGTATATAAGTCAAATATGTGAAAAGTAAAGCTGCTACTTGATTCTCCAAGAACCCTCTCTCTCTCTTTTTTAATGTTTTATTGTGAACTATGTGATAGTTTACATGGGAGAACATTAGTTTTACATTCATCCTATCGTATATCGTTTCATTGCCATGGTTACAATCCCCTCCATGCATCATCAAACAACCAAAGGGTATACACTACAAGCCTGCCACCCAGTCATCAGCACACAGCCCCTCTCCCTCTCTGTGTCTAAAGTCCCTAGTTGCTCCATCTCTCCACGTCATCGTCTCCGCCTCCATCTCTGGCATCACTGCTTCTCTGGGTAGGGTCTTGCTCTCCGCTCTTTTCCCTTGTTGGTCCCAGGGACCTCCGCTCTTAGACTGAAAAGTTAATCACTCCCCTCCTTGCTACAAAACGTCTACCTTTACATTTCCAACCCTCACAATCAGTCCTGATAACAATTATTCACTATTGTATCACAAGAGACCCATCCGCATGTCCTTTCATCAGCCCCGCCTAGACAGATTGGATACTACTCAGTGGAGAAGAACCCTTTCTCTTAAGTTTTACATTTCTCCATAGCTTCACAATCCTTTCTGAGAACTTCCTGTAATTTTTAGTATGGTTGGAAGGTCTAGCTTTTTGATACTGGAGTTTACAGGGCTTGGCTACACAGATTCTTTTTGTGTGATTGGTGAGCCATTGCTGGTCTTCATAATTTCAGCGGCTTTTCTTCAAGGTACCTCTCAGCTCCTAGGTTTATGATTCTAGTTTCTCTCATACCATTTTAGCTAGTGAGACAGTAACAAAACTTACTGCATGGCTTTGGGGCTTGCGTAATCATTCTCTATCAAATCTCAAATGACTGAGAAACCCCGAGAAAATCAGCAACGTTTAATAACGTGATACAGAAAAGATACATTATGTCTTATTCTTTTTCCCCCAGAGTCATTTTAATTATAAAAGAAAATTCTAAAATGATTTTAATGCTAAGGCATCACACAAATGAACAATATCTGTATGTTTTTAAATGACAAAATTTAGCAAAACAGCCAAGAATTCTTAGTTCTATTTTTGGAGTTGTGGGGGTTCATCCTCTGGTGCCCGTCAAGACTAAAACAAAAGCATATCTTTCAGTCCCTTAATATAAATCCCCTCTTTCTGATTCTGAGTGTTGGGGTACTAATTCATTTCATCTAGTCCTTTAGTGTGGCCTGGAAATTCATTACTTGTCATTGCTACTCTTGGCAAAAGCCGTTTGGATCTTTTTAAAATGGAAAACAAAGAGACTCTGCTCAGACTGCTAGGTAATTGTGACATTATTATCACTGTTACATCTTTTTAAAAAATCAGCCTGCATGGTTTATATTTGCATGTCTCTTTATCATCTGAAATTTGTCACCCAGATACAATAGTTTCCTGCACATTGGGACATTAATTTTTTGATGAGGCATTTTATATTTTTGTGCTTGCTACACCAGCTCTTGACGGCAAGAAATGTAGCCTCTCTGTCTTATAGCTTTGTCTTGTGGTTCTGGACAGAAATCCATACCATTCTTTAAAAATTTAATAACTTCAGACTGGCTGCACTGAGAAACTTAAATCTCCTCTCGCTGTTATGAATCCATCCTTACAACTCATGAGGAAAAAGTTGTCTGGATTTTCACAATCAACTGGTCACCTAACTCTCTTTCTTTTATAAGAGCCTATGAATGTGAATAAAGGGAGTTTGGGATTGATCCATTTTTTAAATATGAAAATTATTTATTTTTTGTTGTTGAGAATGAAGACAGTAGAACCTACACCAATTCAACGATTTCTGCATGTATAATTCAGTGACATTGATTACATTCTTCAAGTTTTGCAATTATTCTCATCCTCCTTTTCTGAGTTATTCCTCCCCATTAAAATAAACTCATTGCCCCCTACAGTTTCCCATCAAATCTTCTGATTTGTCGTTGTCAATTTGAACCCATATAGATAGATCTTTGGAGTTCTGATATGGTGCTGTGGTTTAATGCACTGGACTGCAAGGTCAGTTTGAACTGCAAGGTCTGTGGTTCAAGCTCACTAGCCGCTCCTCAGAAACCTCACACAGGTTCATTATGAGTCAGAACTAACTCCACAGCACTTAGCAATAACAAGAAATATCTTATAAAAATAGTATAATGCTCAAGGCAGACATTCTTCACTAGATAAGCTAAACTGTTGTCTGGTTTTCAGATGACTTCGGGGGATTTTTTTTTATTTTTATTTTTTAAGGTTAAAAGATTATCTCAGGGCAGTAGTTTCATCCAAACTTCATCACCAGGGATTCATCCAGACTTCATCAGCCCCAGAAAGTCTGAATTCCATGATAATTTTAAATTCTGTTCTGAAAGTTCCTCCTTTTGATCAGATTCTTCTACAGAATCTTAGATCAAAATGTTGAGTAGTGATAGGCAGGCTCCATCCAGTTCAGTGATAGAAAAATCTTATTAAGGGTAGGGTTGCACTGCTGATTAATATAGGGGATCAAATCCACAATCTTGGCATTATTAGCACCAAGCTCTAACCAGCTAACCAGTTACCTGTCAATAAGTTGTCCACTTGTTAAAAAAAAGCTGAATTGGCAAAGGTTGTGTGAGTTATGTCAACAACAACAACAACAAAACGTACTGCTAAGGCTACCTCATGAGATGTGGTGTCTTGGTTTGGAAGTTTAAGGTCACAGTTTCATGGGACATCCCATTTAATTGACCTATTAAGTGTTTAGTGATTCTCTTTTACCCTCCTAGTTCTTTGTATAATGCTTAGGATCTTAAAAGCTTACAAAGTGCCATTCGAAGTACCACAGCCAGTCTCTATTCATCTGGAGCAACACCGGAAGTAAGAAAGAGAGTTCGGAGCAGCAGGAGGATATGGGCTGGGGTTCATTACCTTCATGCACAAAAACTGACCCCTCTCCAGGAAACCAGAACTACAGTGTACTTCCCTACGATTACTAAACATTTTAAGAAATATTTTTTATTGAGGTGAAAATTGTTGTTGTTGTTATGTGCCGTGGAGTCAGTTCTGACTCATAGCTACCCTGCACAGGGTTTCCAAGGCTGTAAATCTTTACGGGAGCAGAATGTCTCATCTTTCTCCTGCGGAACAGCTGGTAGTTTCGAACTGCTGACCTTAAGGTTTGCAGCCCGATTCGTAACTACTACGCTACCAGAGCTCCACATACTTAAAGTACATTGTTTTATAAGCCGTGAAACACCCATAAAACTACCACCACAACCCAGAGAGCCCCAAAGTTTCCAACTGACACTTGTAACCCCTCCACCTCTTCCCTTTCCCATACTCCCCACACCCACCAACCAAGGAACTGCTTTCCATCACCACAGACTGGGTGGCATTTTCTTAAGTTTTTTAAATACATACTATCAGTAGTGTAGTGTGTAGTAGCGTAGTGATTACGAATCAGGCTGTGAACTTTAAGGTCAGCGGTTCGAAACTACCAGCCGCTCCGCGGGAGAAAGATGAGGCTTTCTACTCCCGTAAAGATTTACACCCTCGGAAACCCTGTACAGGGTCGCTATGGGTCAGAACTGACTCAACGGCACTTAACAACAACATCAGTATCACACAGTATATATTCTTTTTATGCCTGATTTATTTCACTTAGTATAATTATCGACACTCGTCCATATTGTTCATTCCTTTTAATTGCTGAGTAGTAGTCCACTGTATGGATAGATCATAGTTTTTATCCAGTAACTTGTTGATGAACATTTGGGTTGTTTCCAGTTTTTGACAGTGATAAGGCTGCTATTAACATTTATGAAACTCAATATCACACCTACCACCACCATGAAAGCAAAAGCCTGCTATGAAAATGTGAAAAACAGAAATGTAGGAAAGAATTACAAATATCATTCACAAACCTACCTCTGAAATATTATTATTTCAATCTTTTGAATTACTTCTTCCATAGTACTTTATTGATGATCGCCTTTTTCTTTTCTGACATAATTGATTTTGATGAAATTTAGAATTATCACTGAAATGCTGTCTATAATTAGGGCATCTAGAATGTAGTGTGTTTAAAGAAGAGCCAGGACATTTGCTGTTGCCTAACTGATGGGTGCCTAGAACAGTGCTTGACACATTGTAGATGCTCGATATTTGATGAATGAATTTAGTTCATCCACTATGATCTATGTTCAAGACATCCTACTGGAGCATGAATATATAATTTTTAAACATATATGTATATATATTTAAATGTTATACTTTGCTAACTGGGTATTAGAAGACTTTAGCACCACATTTACCAACAAGACTGTGTTTTTCGTGACATATTGTCCCTATTGACTGTCACAGTAGGTGGCTGTTGTTTGAAATATCTCGAAGGTTTTTAATTTCATCAAAGTTGTTTTCAGACACCAGCCTACTGGCTAAACTATGTATCTATGAGACCCACGTTAACCCTTTCAGTTTTTCCAAGTCCCTTGGCTGGCCTGCATGTTTGAGAAAATTGTCAAGGTGACGGAAGTAGTGTGAAAGGCAGGGGCCGCTAACGGGGGTTGGAGAAGGAAGCATCTTTGAAGAAACTGCCTTATTAAAAGATGCTATAGCATACTGGTTATGAATTGGGCTGCAAGCTGCAAGGTCAGCAGTTCAAAACTACCAGCTGTTCTGCGGTAGAAAGATGAGGCTTTCTGCTCCCATAAAGATTTACAGCCTCGGAAACCCTGTACAGGGTCGCTATAAGTCAGAACTGACTCCACAGCACATAACAACAACAACAACAACAACAACAACAACAGGTGATCTTCTCAGCCGGCCTAGTTTCATCACAGCTGGGGATGGTTCCACACATACTGCCAGTTCTGTGGGACGACTCTCAGCTTTTCTGTTTCAGGATTTTCTCTCTGGAGAAACCTAAGCTAAGACAACGGGTACACTGTATTTTGGAAAATCTCACAATTCTCAGAGAGGCTGAGATATAATGAAAACCAAACACTAACTCTGTGAAAGCATTACCTCTCTTACATCTCTCTTGATCAACCCTCTTCTCACCCTTCCCTTAGGAGGAATTCACTGTCCTCTGTACACTGGTGACAACTACTGAAACACATGGGTACATCTGTTTACACCTCACTGGCTTCTGGTATGAAGTTTCTCATGCGACAGCATGATTGATGATTGGTTAATGAATGATTGATGAAAGGAGGAAATTAGAGCAAGAGGAAACAGGTAGAATGAGAAAAATTGATGGGGATGGGAGAAGACATAAATCGGGAAACCAAATCTGTTGGCAAAAGGTAGACGATGAAACTAGAAGTGGGTTTCTGGGTTCCAGTTTGTCCCTTCACTTTTGGAGGATACTGTCCCAGGAGGCAAGCCCCTACGTGATACAACACAGTCAGCTGGTAATTGAAAGTTTGGAGTTCAGGTTCAGCCCGAGGTGTCACAGAGGAAAATCTGGCAATCTACTTTCAAAAAAATCTGTCAGTGCACAATGAGACAATTCTGCTCTGACACATGAGGTTGCTATGAGTCAGAGTTGACTTCACTGCAGCTGGTGGCATGTGGCAGGAAGGAGGTAAAATGCCCTGGTCTAAATTGAGCGGTGTCACCTTAACAGCCAGAGGAGACTGAGCATTGTGAGAGCAGAAACGCAGATTTGAAGCGGCCTCACATAGGAGTGTGACAGTCTGGGGAGAAGAGCAGAGTCTGGGACTTATCAGCCGGTAGGCAACTAGCAGTGCTTGGCATGAAGCTCAGAGTTAGAGTGTAGAAACAGTTCCTAACAAAACAGCCAAGATACTGCCCTTTCATCTTTGGAGAAATACAATCAGCAACCTGACAGGATTCTGGCAGAAGCAATTAGCTCATGAATTAGTTATCAAATATCTCATGCAGCCAAGGTCTTGCGGGTGCTGATCTACATACTTCCCTCAGGAACTGTGGGACAAAAGGGCAGACCACCTCTTTTATTTGTAGAAGGGCTTTTAGCCAATTCCATCTATCCTGTCCCACACCCACCCAGCATACATGTACAATTCTCTCCTTGACCATCATTCTGAACCCAGACATGATGTGCCTCCCTCAGCCCTGCTCACCTCGCAGCTGGTTATAGCTCTTCACTGGTTACAGCTGCTCTTGTCTCCCTTGAACATGAGAAGCCAGGCTTTTTTCTGTCTCACAGTGTTTACACTTGCCGACCCCTCTGTGTGACTCCCTTCCCTTAGATATCAGCACGGCTGGATCCCTCACTTGCTAATTATTACCGGGGAGGCTTCCCTCGCCCCCTTGCTCCTTGAGTACATCTCAATACTGGTCTGTATTTCTCTTCCTCACACTCATCATCATCTGACATGTATCTGCTTGCTGACTTCCTACATTAGAAAGTGAGTACCATAAGGGTAAGTACTTCCTCTGTTTTGCTATTTCCCTGGTTGAATGAATGAAGATTGCAATTTAAAATCAAAAGAAAAGCAATGAAGATCCAAATCTGCAGCAAGCTGTTACTACCTCTCGGCTCTAAGATATAAAAGCAATTCTAACTTTAGATTGTTTATTCAAGTATCTCTTGTCCCTTACATCCATTCTGCTGCCAACTTCTTTAGATTTGCCTTCTGAAATTCCTTCTTTCATTCATTCAATAAAAAAGTTTATATGTGGCACTGTAGGATGCTAACTGCAAGGTCAGAGGTTCTAACCCATCAGCTGCTTTTTGGAAACCCTATACAAGGTTGTTATGAGTTGGAATCAATTTTGTTGTTGTTGTCAGGT
>NW_006408732.1:3656308-3665094 GCF_000296735.1 Chrysochloris asiatica
TGTTCCCATGTTCTGTTCGAACAACTGCTTCTTGGTCTAGGTACAGATTTCTTAGAAATCAATTAGACGGCACTTAACAATGATAACAATTTGCCATGTCCACAATCCACTACTATTAATAAGGTTTTCACTGGTCAATTAGTAAACTACCAGGTTCTTCTTCCTCACAACTGGACCAAAAAGCAACATCATGATAAATGGAGAAAAGATTGAGGCTGTTAAGAATTTTATTACTTTGGACCCACTAGGCCATTGCCTATAGAAGTAGCAGTCAAGAATTCAAATGATGTATTGGCAATGGACACATGTACTGCAAAAGACCTGTTTAAAGTGTTCAAGAGCAAAGATATCTTTGAATACTAAGGTGCACCTGACCCAATCCATGGTATTTCCAGTTGCCTCATATGCATATAAAAGCTGGACAATGAATAAGGAATATACCAAAAAAGAATTGTTTGGTTTGGTTGGTTGTACACCATCCAGTTCCTTCTGATTCGTTGTTGTTAGGTGCCATCGAGTCGGTTCTGACTCATAGGGACCCCATGAACAACAGAACACTGCCCAGTCTTGTGCCATCCTCACAATCTTTGTTAAGCTTGAGTCCATTGCTGCTTCCACTGTGCTCATCCATTGGGAGTCTTCCTCTTTTACACTGACTCTTACTTTACCTAGCATGATGTCCTTCTCCAGGGGCTGGTCCCACCTGACAATGTGTCTGAAGTTTGATCTTCTAGCAGTCTTGTTTGTTGTTGTTAAGTGCCATTGAGTAGGTTCCCGTAAAGCCATCCTGTTTAGGGATTCCAAGGAGCGGTTGGTGAGTTTGTACCACCAACCTTGTGGTTCAAACCGACCTTGGGGTCCAGTGCTTTATCCCACAGTGCCACACCAGGACTCAATCAGTCTATGGTACTTTTAATATTCTTCTCTAACACTGTAACTCAAAGAATCAATTTCTGTGATCTTCCTTATCCACTGTCCAACTTTCAGATGCATATGAAGTGATTAAAATACCATGACAGGCACACCTTAGTCCTCAAACTAACTTCTTTGCTCTTAAACACCCCAGAGAGGTCTTCTGAAGTAGATTTGCCTAATGCAAAACATTGTTTGATTTCTTGACTGGTGCTTCCATTAGTGTTGATAATAGATCCAAGCAAAGTAAAGTCTTTGACTCATAGTGACCCTGTAAAGGGTTTCCAAGGCTGTACATCTTTATGGGAGCTGAAAGCCTCATATTTTCCCCACAGTGTGACTGGTAGTTTTGAACTGTTGACCTTGTGGTTAACAGCCCACCTTGTAACCTGCTACTCTAAAATACACATTTGAATTATGGTGTTGATGAAGAATACTGACTATAGTATGGTCTGTTAGAAGAATGAACACATCTGTCTTGGGAAAAGTTCAGTCAGAATGCTCCTTAGAAGGAGGATAGTGAGACTTTGTTTTACATACTTTGGACATGTGATCAGGAAGGACCATTCCCTGGAGAAGGACATAATGCTTGGTAAAGCAGACAGGGAAAAAGAGGAAACTCTTCAATGACATGGACTGACACAGTGGCTGTATCAATGGATCAAACGCAGCATTGATTGTGAGGATAGCGCAGGACTTGGAAGTGTTTTGTTCTGTTGTACATGGGTCACTATGAGTCAGAACTTACTTGACAATACCTAACAACATCAACAACAAGGTTCCAGATCAAATACCCATGTACCAGTTTGTTGTGCCATGTTGGTTGTATGTTGCTAGGATTCTGAAAGATATGCCACTAGCAGATCAGTAGTGTCAACCATGGTGGGCAAGTTTCAGCAGAGCTTCTGAACTAAGGCAAACTGAGAAGAAAAGGCCTGGTGATTTATGTGATTGATTTCTACAAGTAAGCCAATGATAACCTTATGAGTCAAAACAGGATTATTACCTCCAGCTTGGACGGCACTCAAAATATTACTAGGGATACAACAGTCACAAGAATGACTCAAACACATTAATGCTCATGAAGACAGTGTGTGGCTGACCAATGTTTCATTCTGTTATATATAAGGTCACCATAAGTCGAAGTTTGCTTGAAAGCAAGCATGAAAACAACAGGTGCCAGGTGTTATTACTTACATTATTCTCATCTTATTCACACTAATGGCTCACTAGGTGAAGTTTCACTACCCACTACTTAGTCAAGTGTACACATTTTCTAACCACTGTCACTGTTTCCTTCAGCTCAGCCTGTTGGGTAGTATCTGATGAATTTCACTTCTCTTTCCTGCTCACAATCCTGCAGTGACTTCCCTTCCTATTGAATTAAATAGAAAGGCCTTATCCTAGCTTGAAACACCTTCTATAAAATCTCAATCTACCACCTGTCAAGCTCTATCTCCTACTGTTTCAGAATATATGTTTCAGCTAAACTGGTCCACTCTTTTTTTTCCATGCTCCCAAACACTATTGCCATCGCTGAATAGAACGCAATTACAGCTGGCCCAAACTCTATCTTCCAAGGACAGTCATAACTGCCACCTTGGTGTACTCTCCCAACATGATATACCTCCTCCTACTTTTGAACCTTGGTGACACCATGTTTATATCTCTCTTAGCTATCTGCCATATTCTTTCCTGAGTTGTGGTTATCTACAGAGGTTCCTTATCTCACCCAATAGACTATGAGGGTCTAGAGGGTAAGGACTG
The DNA here is from genome assembly GCF_000296735.1 of Chrysochloris asiatica. Lineage (NCBI taxonomy): Eukaryota > Metazoa > Chordata > Mammalia > Afrosoricida > Chrysochloridae > Chrysochloris > Chrysochloris asiatica. The sequence continues at coordinate 3,658,988 of NW_006408732.1, forward strand.
TATTTCATTTATCTTTGTTTCTCCAGTATACAGAATCTTACCTCAATATACATGCTCACTAGCCATTTGTTGTACTGAATTTTAAGCACATGTTTTTAAGCATACAGTGTCAGGTGCTAACAGAGGTACAAAACAAGAATGGGGTACAGTGTTTGTGCTAAAGGAATTGACAATCTAACTGTGGAAACAAGATTGCTTACATAAAATTATTATTATTTTTTCAACTTTTGGCAAGACATTATTGAGCGCATACAAGGTACTAAGCAGTATAACGTACATATGTATAAAGGTCAACATTACGGATAGAGAAGATAAATACTAAGTAAGGCAGATTCTTCACCATCCATCAGTTTGTTACACTGTGGTGGCTTTCATGTTGCTATGTTGTTGGAAGCTATGTCAAATACCAGGGTCACCCACACTAGAAAGGTTTCAGCACCCCCTCCACACTAAAACAGACTAGCATGAAACTGACCAAATGAAAACTCTGTGGATCACAACATAATAATGCCCTATATATGTAGTGCTGGAAAATGAGCCCCCTTGGTTGGGAAACAGGACATCATAGTAACAATGGGTTCAGACAGAGCAACAATCATGGAGATAGCATAAGACCAAGCAATGTTTCCTGATCACGTGATGACAACTAACAACAAGAAGAAGGCAGACTGTAGGTGTATGTGTACAGGTGATATGACTACTCACACATTTACTAAGCCCCGATTTTTGGTTTGATGGAAATCGTACCCGGTGATGTTGTATGTTCCAGGTGGCCCAGCTGGGGCTGCTTGGTGACTCTGTAGATTAATTCTGCAGGTTCACTATTCTGGTCAGAGGCCGACAGCTGCAGAGTGGTGATTTTCTTCATAGAGTTTTCATCCAAGACCAAACCTTTGTTGATGACGATTACTGGTGGAAATCTGTCTTCTAAAAATATCAGAAAAATAGTGATTTGAGATGGATCTTTTCAGCTTCCTTTGTCAATTTTAGACTTGGTGCCTAGGGGCAAGATCAGAATAAGCAACAGGCCTGGTCCCTGAGAGAAAGTGCCAAGAAGCTAACATTTCCCTCAACAGAAAATATAATCTACATACCACCAAGATGAAGGAAAGGGCTCAAGCCTCATACTATAAACGAAATAACCTGAGAACTACTGAAGTATTTTCATATTAGAAACCCGATACCCTCTTACCTGAAACACTGATGGAAAATGACTGGTCCATCAGTTTGTTGCCTTCTCCATCAACCACATCAAATTTAAAAGCAAAGCTGCCACCAGATTCTCCCTTTCTATGACTGTATTCTACTTGTCCTGTAAAAAGAAAATAGAAAAATCCAGATTGTTGTTAGTGCTTTCTGCCCTTATTTCTGAAGTGTGAGGTGGGAATTCGATTGGTATTCACACCAACGAATCAATTCACGCCTTCCTCACTTCTACATTGCTGTTGACATTTTAATCTAAAGTTTTCATTTCTTCTCCCACCACAACCAAAGCATCATTTCCATTAACTTTCTGTCAAAGTTTCCATTAGCTGACACTTATGTAGAGTGGAGTCCTGGGTGGCACAAATGGTTAAGAGTTTGGCTACTACCTAAAAGTGGAAGTTCAAATTCACCCAGAGGCATTTTGAAAGAAATGGTTGGTATCTACTTTCGAAAGGGCACAACCATTGAAAACCCTATTGAGTTATACTCTGAAACATGTGGCTCATCATGAGTTGAAATCAGTTTGACAACAACTGGATTTATGTAGAGAACACTAATGGTTTTGATAGGTGCTATGCATAGTGGTTACGAATCGGGCTGCTAACCTCAAGGTCGGCAGTTCAAAACTACCAGCTGTTCCGCAGGAGAAAGATGAGGCTTTCTGCTCCCGTAAAGATTTACAGCCTCAGAAACCCTGTACAGGGTCGCCATGAGTCGGAACTGACTCCACAGCACACAACAACAACAACAAGAGTGGAGTCCTGGTGTGGCGCCGTGGGTTAATGCGCCAGACTGCAAAGCCGTTTGAACTGCAAAATCGGCAGTTCAAGCTCACCAGCTACTCCTCGGAAACCCTATACAGGATCGTTATGGGTCAGAACTGACTCGACGGCTCTTCACAACAACAACAATCCAAAGAGTATTACATATGAACTTTTTCAATTCTCACAACCCATTTTACAGTTAAGAAAATGATGGTACAGAGTTTAAGTAACTCATACAAGACTGCAGCTTGGATTCAAGTTCAGGCAGCATGGCTTCATACTCCTAACTTACTATACAATATGGGCCTTGGCACCTACTTTCATTAATAATGTAATTGGTAAAAATTACTTCCTTGCTAATTGACCTCCTTGCCAGTTTTCTTTGTAGACTCTAGGAAATTCTGTCTTGAGATGAAACTACTGCATTAAACTCTAATAGCTGTTTGCCTGGGTATCTTAAATAATTTTATAAGTGCTGATTAAATGGAATCTTAGTGTGGCAATGTAGGATAAGCATTTGACTACTAACCATAAGGTCAGTGGCTCAAATCCACCAGTCACTCCTTGGAAACCCTATACAGGGTTGCTATGAGTTGGATATGACTCAACAGCATGAACAACAACAACATCAGTGTAAGTTTAACTAAACATGGGAGAAGATGGGCCTGCTTTCATTTGTTAAAAGGAGATATCAAATCAGGCAATATAATTACAGAAATCACATCTCTTTGCCCATTCTACCTCCTTTACTAAAGCACAAATGGGTCCAATAAGAATCTGGCTAACATCAATTTTAGGTGCTAGAACATGAACTGCTTTCTGCTCCTGAGGAACATATTTCTAGCTCTAAATGGAATTACACAGCCTCACCTGGTTTTGAATTACTTTCCCCTCAACTCCAATATGTAACTTTTCCCCACTTTTACCCCTGAAAGAGCTATACACTAACTACGTAGCATTGAACATTTCTGCCTTTGCATTACATCAGCATTTCCTGAAGGAGGGATGAGCCACGCAGTTTCCCCGAGGCAGCTCCGATTTATGCCCTTCCATTTTGCTTAGTTCATTAACTTGTACTCTTTGGGGAGCTGGAGAGAGATATAAATTGCTCACCTAAGGAAAGCATAATTTCCACCTTAATCCATCCCTACTCCTTTTTCCTTCCTCTCTCTCGTACACTTTTTAACATCATGTAACAAGTCAAAATGATTTTCCCTTCTATAATAGCCCCAAATTTCATAAACACTATGTCAAAGTATGAACACCTTTTAGCCAAGAAAAACAGCTTTTTTTTTTTTTAAACAAAAAATCTGAAGAAACAAGAAAGAGAATAAATGAAGCTGTAACTTAGCACTTAAATAATAACAAAAAGTGTAGCATTTATAGCTACAGACTTTCATACATTTAACTTCTGTTTTCCTAGTGTGGTGGAAACTGGGAAGTCTGGGTGGGCAGAACAGAATTGACTAACCTTGGCTAATGTCGGCCTGGGTGAAACTTCGGATGGGGCCTTTAACGGAGATTTGTTCCAGGTTGTCATTCTTAGCCATCTGTAGGCGCCCCATGCCAGGATCTTCCTTCATGATGTATATAACCTGATGGTCGTCTGAGTCAGAACCTGTCGCTTTCAAGTGCTGTTCCGTGATGTGTGTCACAGACCCTGGGTGATAGCAGAAGAGAACAGGTCATTCTCGGTCATTTCCTGTGAATGAGATGTCAAATGCTTTTAGGAGACTGTTGTTATTGTTGTTAAGTGCTGTTGAGTTGGTTCCAACTTATAACGACCCTATGTAGAGTTTACAAGGAGTGGCTGGTGAGTTTGAACTCTTGATCTTGTGGCTCAAACTGACCTTGTGGTCCAGCGCATTATGCTGCAGCACCATGCCAGCACAATAATCAGGACAATACCAGGGTGGTTGCTCTTTTCGGTTTCTAGCTGACTATCTTTTAATTTCCTTAAATGAAAGAGTCCCACATTTCCAATTTCCAGTCATCCCTTGAGTAGAGATCTGAGCCCTTTTTTTCTTCTGATCCATCTTCACTCTTTCCCTGTTATTGTTTTAGTTGTCATCAAGTACACACTCCATGGGTTTTGAGAGCAGATCATCAAGCCTTACTTTTGAGGTACTTCTGCATGGGTTTAAACCACCAATCTTACAAGTAGTTGTCAAGCACGTGACCATTTATGCTATCAATGCACTCCTCACTTTCTCCCATGACCTGTTAGAATCAATAATAATAATTCCTGGTCCTATTATGTAAATGAAGGAGCTCTGATAGCATAGTGGTTACAAGTTGGGCTGCTAACCTCAAAGTCAGCATTTTCAGACTACCAGACATTAATCTGTGGGATAAAGAAGAGGCTTTCTGCTCCTGTAAAGACTTACAGGCTCGGAAACTCTGTGTATAGGGTTCAGCCTTGCTATTAGTTGAAAACTGACCCAAGGGCACATAACCACCACCACATGATGTATGTGATACCTAGAACTACGATGAAACCTTCTTGAATCTAATTCATTGACTGTCTGGAGGACCACCAAATCATACAAAATTATCTTTGCATAAACTCATAAACATGCCTTGGCATTCTGAGGAGAAAAGTCAGAGTCAGTGTTTTTTAAGACAAAGGACACAGAGATTGTGATAGTTAAGGTTTTGTGTCTACTTGACTCAGTGGTTTGGCTGTTGAGATGTAGTTATCCCCATAATGAGATCCAGAATAATGTAATTAACTTTATGATGAGGTCTGCTACGAGCACCTAATCAACTGAAAGGATGTTTCCTTGGAGGGGTGGCCAGCTTACAATATATTAGACACCAAGGCAAAGCTTTCTTGCTCTCTGCTAAGTATGAATCTTGCATCTGTCTCATCCTCCAACCTCCAGTTCTTTGAACTTGAAATGATGACCTGCTTACCTACCATCTGACCTGCCAATCTTTGTTCATCTGATCCGGACTTGAGACTCCCTTACCTCTGCAACTGTGTGAGCCATTTCCTTGATATAAACTTCTCTGTATATATACATACAGAAGTTTCACTGTTTTGCTTCTCTAGAGAATCCAGCCTAAGAAACATGGCACTGGCTGCTGGCAAATGCCTCTTTTAATATTTTATTTATTTTGTAATTGTCTTATTGTGAATTGAGTGAAGGCTTACAGAAAAGGCCATCGGTTTTATATTCACCAAATCATGTGCTTTGTTTCATCTCAGTGATTGCTATCCCCTCCATGCAACAACCGTCATCTTGCTTCTTCCCTGTCATTCCTATTTCCGTTCCACACACCTTCCCATCCCTTTTCAACTTTGTCCTTAGGAAAATGGTGCCCTTCTGTTGTTGAATGATTGACCATTCCATGGTGAGCATACCTTATTCGTGTTGTTGTTCCTTCTCTACACCTATCTACTGCATGGCTGAAAGGTGGGCCACGAAGGTGAGTTTCTTTTTAGAACTGAAGGGTAGTTGAGGACCATAGGCTCAGGTTCCTCCAGTCTCTTTCTGACTAGTAAGCCAATTATTGTTTGTCTTCAATAATTTTGAGTATTATTCCACATATTCTTTCTGTCTGCCACTCTATCTGGAACTTTCTAATGTGATTCCTTTCAGATCAGGTGTTAGTGGTATCAACTAGTAGCAGATGGTTGTCCACTTAGTTCTTCTGGTCTCATAGTTGTGGAGGCTGATGTTCACATGTTCTATTAGTCCATTGGACTAATTGATTCCAAGTCTCTTCATTTTCATTACTCGTCTTTCTTCTGCACATGGAAAGACCAATAGCTGTACCTTAGATGGCCAATAGTGAACTTTTCAAGATCCCAGATGCTATTCACCCAAGCAGGATGTAGAACACTGTGTTTGTGGACTGTTATGCTAGTTGACTATGGTGTTCTGAGTAAGCCCCAGGCCCAGAAACTCATTGCCTTAAGATTTTTTATAATATCCAAGCAGTATGCTCTACCATCCAAGTACTATCCACGTCTGACCCTGCTTAGCTTCCAAGATCAGATGAGATCGGGAGCATTCAGGGTGGCATGGAATTCAGAGTTGAAGGAATTGGCAAAGAACAAGGCACCAGGAATTGATGGAATAAAAATTGAAATCTTTCAAGAAAGTGAGGCAGCACAGGAGGCACTCACTC
>NW_006408732.1:3666064-3666570 GCF_000296735.1 Chrysochloris asiatica
AAAGCTGGATAGTGAATAAGGAAGACCATAGAGGAATTGATGCTTTTGAGTTATGGTATTGGAGGAGAATACTGAAAGTGTCATGGGCTGCCAAAAGAACCAACAGGTCTCTGTTGGTAGAAGCACAGCCAGAGTGCTCCTTGGAGGCCAAGATGGCCAAACTTTGTCTCTCATACTTCAGACATACTGTCAGAAGAGAGCAGTTGCTGGAGAAGGATATCATGTTTGGTAAGGTAGAGGGTCAAATAAAAAGAGGAAGACCCCCAACGAGATGTATTGGCCACATAGCAGCATTGATGGACTCAAGCGTGGCAACAGTAATGACGATGGTCCAGGATTGGGCAGTGTTTTGTTCTGCTGTGCATAAGGTGGCTATGAGTCGGTACCGACTCGATGGCACCTAACAACAACATGCGCTACCACAGTCATAGTTGTATTTGCAGAAAAAGTAAATACTCATGTACAAATATCCTCTTGGAAACTCTTACATATTTGTGGAATACATA
>NW_006408732.1:3666973-3691858 GCF_000296735.1 Chrysochloris asiatica
TTCGCAGCCCGATTCGTAACCACTACGCTACCAGAGCTCCTTATATTAATGGATATATATCTCACACAATCTGGGAGATAAAGATGAGGCTTTCCGCTCCTGTAAAGATTTACAGCTTTAGAAACCCTAATTTGATGAGTCAAAAATTATCCCCACTCCAATTATATTAAAATGCCCATCCATGTCCACGGCTGATGACAACACTGAACATGCATGTGAAATGATTCTGTTGAATAGATGAATGACAGTGGATTGTGTAGAAAACCATTTGCATATCAGCCATGGCTCTACCTATGAAATAATCCACAACAGACTTGGATTTTCAAAAGTTTGTGTGAGATGAGTATCGAAACAACATAAAAATAGAAGTGTTTGGACACCTGCAAACAAAATTTGTACCGATACGCAAAGGAAGGTAACAGTTCCTTTAAAAAAATCATTTCTGGTGATGAAACATGGACTCATCATTACAAGCCTGAGAGAAAATGGGAGAGTATGAACTGGAAACATCCTTAAGTGTCAACCAAGAAAAAGTTCAAAAGTGAACCATCAGCTGGAAAATTGATGCTTACAGGTTTTTTTGGATTCTCCAGGGCCAGTATTGGAGCAGTGTCATGAAAAATGTTCAACAATCAACAGTGAGACGTTCACTGAAGACACTACTATCCAAGGGTGTTGTGATCTCACATGACAATGCACATCCACACACCTTTGCCAATACTGTTGACACTCTGCAAAAACGTCATTTTGAGGTGTTGAAGCATCCTCCCTATAGTCCTGATCTTTCTCCATTGGACTTTCACTTGTTAAGTCCCCTGAAAGCAGCCCTTCAAGGACAAAGATTCACCTCTGATAAAGAAGTGAACACAGTGGTACATTCATGGCTTGCAGATCAGCCTACAACATTTTAAAATATGGGAATATGAAAGCTTGTTGACAGATGGATAGAGTGTCTTGTAAAGCAAGAAGATATGTTGAAAAACGATGTGCTGGTCTTTTCTAAATGTCGTTTAAAATAAATTCTATAACCAGAGTGCAGATAATTTTTGACTCACCCCACTCTTCCTCCATATCCATTCAGCCTGTGTTTCTGTCCATGCAGGTACATACCTGCAATACATTGGTGTTCTAAGGTTGTGTATGTCACTGTTTACCTCTATCCCCTTTAGCTCTGGCATACTTCCCTGTGTCTTCACCGGTCTTCATCCTTCATGCCAACCTCCCTCTTCTAGTCTGTTGTCTTTCCCCTTCTTGCATATTGCTCTCCCCAGCACTTGAGTGAACATGTATCTTACCCTCTAACCAATGAATTACTCTCCCTTCTTTCCCACCCTTGATAACTATCAAAGATAATGTTTCTTTTAGCATGAAAATCTTTCCTTGACTTTTTACAATAGTGGCCTCATATAATATTTATCTTTTGTAATTAACTATTTTCATTCATCATAATATCCTCCAGGTTCATCCATGATATGAGGTGTTTCGTAGATTCATCGTTACAAATATGCACAGTATTCTATGGTGGTATGTACCAAAGTTCACTTATCCACTCTTCCACTGATGGACATTTAGGCTGTCTTCATCTTTTTTCTATTGTGAATAGTGCTGTGATGAACATTGGTATGCATATATCTACTCGTGTCCTGGCTCTTATAGAAAATGTCTCATCTTGAGACCTTGACCCTTGCTTTCTTGTCTAGCCATTTTATCATATTAAACAGGAATAAATTACAGTCAAGTAGGTCCTAGTTAGAGTCCTGGTGTGGCGATGAAGGATAAACACTGGACTGTTAACTACAAGATCTGCTGTTCAAACCCACTAGTCTTTCCTCAGAAACCCTATACAGGGTGGCTGTGAATTGGAATTAACACAACCGCAGCCCCTTGTCACTCATTTGTGATACATCCTAGTATTCCACCAAGGGCCTAAGTGTCTTTGCATATTCTTACAGGGTAACTTCCAGAAAGCAAAACCCTGACTATTCTTTACCTGGGCCACTTCTTAGCACACAATCATGAGAAGCAGTTTCTTCCTCTGGGACAAAGGTCAGGCTTGCTAATTACTTATTATAAAACTTGGTGAGTTCCCTAAGCTCAAGGTTCCTCTTCTGTAGCACATTCCCCTATGTGTGAAAGATATTGATGTGGGCTATCTTTATCATCCCTATGGGACTTGAAGGGCTAGAGAGCTGATGCAAACTTGTTTGCTCATGTTGCCTGCTGTGTGAAAGTAAAAACATGCTTTGTCTTTATTTGAGGAATACCATATCTTCTACCATCATCCATAAAGTAGCAACTAGTTAACTTAATAGCATGTAAGTAGGGTAAAGTCAGATTGTAGATCTGATACCTGAGACATTGGGCATCCCCAAATATTCACATATCACTTGAAATACCATATATTTTCCACTATAAAATACAAGTGAGATTAAGAATTGACAAATGCCAGAAGCTCATCAAAATTAGATGCTCTATAGGTGAAAGGGTCACTCCCTAATGAAGAAACTTTCTCCTGTATTATTAGTCCAAGACCACCACTTGTCATAGTAGCTGCTTGATGACCTCCCAATTGCCCCTCCAAACTTTCTTTTTTTTAGTATTTTGAGAATCTTGCTAGATTTCTTTTGTTGCTTGTTGCAAGAAATCTGAGCATAGGAATCAGTTGAATAAATTAAAATTCTTGCAGACCTAGGGCATACTGTAAACTCATTTCCACCTTTTCACAAATTCACAAAATTTCACAAAATAGGCAAGTGTTTCAAAGAATTTCAGAGGTTCACATTCGTCATTCAAATAGTGTATGTGAAACAATTCTCTTGAGCTTAAGTCTCTAATTCGGAGTAGCTTGTTCAAGATCGACCCTCTGAGCTAAAGTAAAAGAATGCACTTGTATAAAGAAACAGGAAATAAGGACCAAAGAACCCTTCCCACACTCTTCCATTCCCCCAGTACCTGCTGAAAGCTGTAGGCCTCGGTTGACAACCAACTGGAGGGGGTCACTTGTAGGCAGCTCTATGTAGATCTCAATCCTGCCTGTGTTAGTGTGTCTGCCATCCGTGAGGGAGAAGTGAAACTCATCCAGTGCCACACCATGGTCATCTGGCTTATATCCAATTAGTTCATCCAGAACATCCTGGTAGCTGAAGGAGGAGCCCTGGGCTAAAACCTTCCCACTCTCTAAAGGCTCAGAGGCAGTTTGCTTCTGGAGGAGATGACCTAAGAAAGGAAGTTCAGAAAAACAAAGGAGCAGTGATAGAATATGTTGTCAAAACTGGCTGATTCCACCCACTAGTATGTGCCTGAGTAAAATATCAAGCACTTCAGAAGCTCCTGATGACATGCATACAAATGACTAATGGGTTTACATACAAGCATAGGATGTTGCTCCTGTGGCCATATCCACAAAAAAAAAAAAAAAAAAAGATCAAGTCCTGCTCCCTCCAGAAAAAAATCTCTCAAGGAGACACAGATAGATGCAGTGATGTAGCAGCCTAGAAATCAAATCTCCCTTCATGAATTCAAACTTACTTCATTGTTGTTTTTAAGTCTTGTCGAGTCAGTTTCGACTCATAAGTGAATCTGTGGCGTTTCCAAGGAGCAGTTGTTAGGTTTGAACCGCTAACCTTGTGGTTAGCGTTCAGGGCTTATCATACAGCACTACCTAAACCTCATTTTTTCTCCTCTAGAAAATAAAAATGACATTCTTCACTTGCTTCACTTTCTTTTGGGGCCTCTGGCGTGGGTGATGGGAATGTGTTTTAAATTCAGATTTAAAATAGTGTCTTCTAAATTGAGAAGCACATTCAGAAAACACCTTTAGATTGAGGCATACTTTTGTTTTCAAGGGTCATGAGTACTGCAATAAGGTAGTTAAAGTGTTAAAGAAAAGTACAAATGAGCAAAAGTACATGAAAATGTGATGAACTCTTCTATTAACTCTCCATCAATAGCCAAAATTTTTCTTTCGGAGACCATGAGGCATGATGACAGAAATATAGTGTTTGGAAGAAGAAAGTTCCAGAACTTTAGCTATGGCACTTAGAAAAGTTGTAGAAGATACCCACCGTGGGTTTTGTCCCTCATTTAAATCAGGTAGAGCGCTTTCTTTGCAAAAAGAACACATGCATAAAGATGTCTAGCACGTATCCAACTGGAGGTGAACATCTTGAAATTACTAACAAGCCTGTCACACAGTTCTTTGTATACGATAGGCCCAGAATTATGAAGTTATGATGTCTGTGTACTCTAAGAAAACAGTATGCACATTTTGAATCTGGTTTTGCCTGAGGTTACTAAGGAAAACTAGAAAATAGCTGAAATTCAATTTCAGAGACTGCAATTATCTAGGTTTCAGGCTTTTAAAGTAACCGGTGTCTACTGTGACCCCAAAGAACATTAGCTAGCTGTGAGTTTAATTATACTTCAATGCAAAGAATGGACTACACACAGGATAGGTAACGGAATGGTCAACTGAAATCTTCTGTGTTTATTCTAATAACCCAATGGACACCTCAATTAAGAAGATTTCCATAGCAGGTTGTGTCCTACCGTGATTAGGCTTTTTTGTCAATACAAAAATCAGCTCATTATCTGGAGTGTCCAGGTCTTGCAGGCTCAAAGAAGAATTGCTTATCATCACTCCTGAGCTTAGCTGCACTCCAAGGGGCCGCAAGATCATCCTGGGAGGCTCATCATTCTTCCTCTGATTAAAGCATAAAGTACCAGGTCACACAGATAATGGTTTAAGAATAAGGAAAATGGACATTATTCAAAACAACATCATTGCCGCCACAACTGCAACTTTCTCCATAGAAATAGGTTTTTAAATAAAAATTTTATTTTGGGTTAATTTTAGATTTGCTGAAAGCATGCAAAGGTAATATGAATTCTCATACACTCTTCACTAAGCTTCCCCTAATGGTTAATATCGTATATAACCATGATACATTTGTAAAGACCAAGAAATGGAGATTGGAACATTACTACCAACAGGCTTTGAGCTTGTCTGACGTTTTCTCATGTTTAGACTGGGGTGTGGGACTTGGGGAAGAGAACACCACAGAAATACAGTGCCCTTCTCATCCCATCCAGCATATCAGTGGTAGAGCATGTCCAATGAAATAGCTTTTAATGTTTCACCATCATTGTTCCTCGACCAAAATGACTGAAGACCAATTCACACACACACACAAAATATCCGCTTTAAAAGAAGTTGATGGGCACTCCAAAATCTCAGCTATCTTCCAATGACCTTCCTTTACAAACAAAAAAATATGAACATGTGGAATGATAAGTACACATATATTTGGAGCAATAAAGGGTCATCTTTTTAATTAATTCAAAACTATCTTAGAAAATTCTAAGCCTATCACAGTATTTGTAGAAGGAAACCATATTTAAAGTATGAATTTCTAAAACTATCTTTGTCACCATGCCACCCTGCTCCACCCTGTCTCTTAAGAGTGCTGAAGACATCATATGTTTTGCTTTACTAAGAGGTATTTCCTTCTAGTTTTATCTTTTTTTTGTCCCCCACTGGAGTGGGATAGCTACCTATATAGTTGTTCAACTGAGAATAAATGCAGCATCAAGGAACACATTTTTTTGACATTACAATGCAATGAATAAATGCATTAAGATATAATAAAATATAACTAGACATGTAGAACTATACACAAAATTTCAGGAGAAAAAGTTTTAATATAAATATGGGACTGGCAAAGTTTCTTTGACCCTAACAAGTTATTTTTCATACAAAATGAACATAATTTTTTTTTTTTAATTAAATGTTTTTATTTTGGATTGAGTGAAAGTTTACAGGGCACATCATCAGCTTCACATTCAACCATTCATATAGCTTGTTTCATTACATTGATTATTATCCCATCCATATATCATCAGTTAACAGTGTTTCTCTCTATCCTCTTTAGCTTTTTTTGGGGGTGGGGGTGGGGGGAACTTGCCTTTTTGGAATTTAGTCTCGGCTTTTAGGGAAGGTTTTTACATTTGTCTGTGGATATCCAGGGCTCATGTATGAGATTACTAACAAGCATTACTGAATAATCAGATGAGGGACAGTTTGCTATGTCTACTAGGTAGCTAAAGTCTGATCCTCAGAGCCTATGGTTTGGACGGTCAGCAACGCTTGGGCCCACAGGGTCTTGACCTCCTGACCGGGTCTGCATCATATTCCTCCTTATTTATTGTTTGCAAAATGAACAAATTTTACTGTGAAATGAAAATTCAGATTTCCAAGTAAGACTTTCCCTAAAATGTCAGCCTTAGTTCTACAAGTATCCTAAAGGTTGAGGTTCTATTTTAAAACTGAATGTTAAAATTAAAGATCCAAGTGATCACGGTATCCTGAGCCTACAGCCATGGCCACCTACCAGCTAGTGCTCATCCACCATGGCGAGAGCACCTAGAACCTAGAGAACCGCTTTAGCAGTTGGTACGATGCTGACCTGAGCCCAGTGGGGCAGGAGGATGCGAAGCATGGTGGGCAGGCACTGTGAGATGCTGGCTATGAGTTTGACATCTGCTTCACCTCAGTGCAGAAGAGAGCCATCCGGACCCTCTGAACAGTTCTGGATGCGATCGACCAGATGTGGCTGACAGTAGTGAGGGCTTTGAGCCTCAATGAGTGGCACTATGGGGGTCTGACCAGCCTCAATAAAGCAGAAACTGCTGCCAAACATGGTGAGGCCCAGGTAAAGATCTGGAGGCGTTCCTATGGTGTCCCACCACCACCAATGGAGCCATACCACCCCTTCTACAGCAACATCAGTAAGCACTGGAGGTATGCAGACCTCACTGAACAACAGCTACCCTCCTGTCAGAGTCTCCAGGACACTATTGCCAGAGCCCTACCCTTTTGGAATGAAGAAATACTTTCTCAGATCAAGGAGGGAAAACAGGTCCTGATTGCAGGCCATGTCAATAGCCTTTGGGACCTTGTCAAACATCTGGAAGGTCTCTCTGATGAGGCTCTATCATGGAGTTGAACCTGCCCACTGGTATTCCCATTGTCTATGAGCTGGACAAGAATTTGAAGCCCATCAAGACCATGCAGTTCCTGGGGAATGGGCAAAGTCAAAAAGTGAAGGCAAGCAGGCTGACTACTGTCCCAAGGAATGCCCTCCCTGCAGGTCCCCTTCTGTACTGCTCCCCGGCACATGTCACACTAACCACTTCTTCTGTTATAGCTGCAGATGGGGGAATGCTGGCTCCTGTTTCAGTCATTTTGTCTCCTGCACTTTCTCCCTTCATACAGTCTAGTCTGAATGACACTTCTGGGCCATGCTTCTCAGTCTAAGGCCTGAGGATGATTCTTCTCATCCAAGAGATGAGAGGTAGTGACTCTGGGGTTTATTTACTAAGGACCTGCTTAGGTAGGGGCTAGGGAGGAACCATGTTAGATTACGACCAATAAAGGGAACCAGAGAGCCTATTCCCAGTGTCAGGAGCCAGTGGGCCTGTCTGCGGCACTCTAGTCATTCCAGTGGAAGATGAATACAACCTGCGTGGGAATTTTTAAATATATATTTCCTCCCTGACCCCAGAAGGTTGGGATCAATCCTGAATGTTTACAAAATGCATTATTTTAAAAAGATGAAAAAATATATAAATAAGGCAAAACAAAAACCCTTCTGGTATTTCGAGTGACCGATGAAATAATAGTACATGTGGTCATCAGAAACTAAGCCATTCCTTTCACCCTGTGGGACCGGCTCCTTGACTTCTAAGGTGTGGGAGTTTACCCTTCTGTGTATTAGAATCCTTCCCCTACCTCACTGTTCTACAGCAGTGAAATGCCAAATGTGTCATCTCCAAATGGGTCTTTTCACTGTGATTTCTGAATCATGTTCCAGTTGCTTGGTCCTGCTACTTGGGCCCAGTACTTAGTGTGAACATAACTGTATTAAGTCTTTTTTTCCAAATCAGTATAAGAAAGGTGTGATGTGCAATAAAAATAAATTAATTAAAGTTCCAATCAAAATTTTTTTTTAGCATTTGAACCCACATAAAATTATCTAATGGTGTTGTAGTATGGTCAAAGGCCCAGCTCTTCCAACTTCTAAAGTCTTTACCTCAATAGTGATATTGATGCTGTGAATTTCAGAGCGACTGGTTCCATCACTCACGTAAAAACTAAAAATATCATGGGTTGGCTCAATGCTTTCATGAACACTCTGAAAGTAGTAAATGTAGTTTTCCAGGACATCTTGAATAGAGAATGATGCCTCCAAGTTACTGGTAGCCCCAGGGCCAAAACGATCACCTGAAACAACATCAAGAGAGAGCTTTTACCTTAATCATCAATTCCTGTGTACGATTTTGAATTTAGGGGTTGTGGTATGGCATTGTAGAATAAGCATTGCACTGCTAGCCACAAGGTCAATGGGTCAAACCCACCAGCCACTCCTTGGAAACTCTATGCAGAGTAGCCGATTGGATGGTTCTTAACAGTAATAACAACAACAGGTTGAATTAGAAAACAAAACATCATGATCAACAAAAGATGTTTAAGAATAAAGAGAGAAGAGTGGAATGAGTACAAGAAAAGGATTTGCAAAATCTGGGTTGAATTCTATTTTCCCTTCTGTTTCTCCTCTACAAATAGATACATCTGTATATTTATTACCTCCCCTGAGCATCATATGAGATGATATATGAGAAAGCACTGGGGATGCTACTATTTTATAAAGCATGGAGTCAGTGGTTGTATTGTTAGGAATATTTGAGGAAGTAAGTCATGGGGTGAATAACAATACAACAGCAAAGCGCTCTAGTTCAAGCTCCAGCCAGTTTTAAAACTACTCTATCTGGAAGACACTCAAGGAAGAACCTTCTTTCTCTGCCCATGGAAAAGTTAAACTATATATCATGTTTGTACAAAAAAAACTGTATGCCCTAGGTGGTGCAAATGGTTAACACACTCCGCGACTAACCAAGAGATTAGCTGGTCTAGTCCACTCTGGTAGCATAGTGGTTACGAATCGGGCTGTGAACCTTAAGGCCAGCAGTTCGAAACTACCAGCCGCTCCGCGGGCAAAAGATGAGGCGTTCTGCTCCTGTAAAGATTTACAGCCTCGGAAACCCTGTACAGGGTCGCTATGGGTCGGAACCAACTCAACATCACTTAACAACAACAACAACAACAGTCCACTCAGAAGTGCTTCAGAAGAAAGGTCTGGCAATCTACTTCCTCAAAACCAGTCATCAAAAACCCTATGGGGCATGGTTCTAGTCTAACATGCGTAGAGTCATCATGAGTCAGGGTTGACTTAATAGTAATTTGTAACTGGTGATATCATGTTTAACTAAGAAATAACTGTTAAAGCAGGTTTTCATTTTACTTCTTAGTTCCTTAAGGAGGCGCTGGCATGGTGAGAGTGCAGGCCCTGAGAGGTTCAAATATCACTGAGAGTTAGTGTCATCTCAACCCCAAACAGTACAAAAAGCCCAGGGGAAGAATACGCAATTTCTAAATGATGGATGACTTGTCTCTTATTGAGTCTAACCGATTGATTTGAAATTGTTATCACAATTTTCTTTTAGAGAGCGAAGAAAAAAAGAAGCCCTTGTGTGTTGAAACATTCACTGGAGATCTGTCAGCACAGAAAAGTAGAGCTAGCAGATCTGAAAGCAACTAGCTCTTCCCTTCTCTTCCTTATGGTACTTTGCAAAGAACAGGTTATAAATTTAAAGGCCATTAAGTTTCTGCATTGTAGACAGTGCTATTTTTTGTTGACATACCAACAGAAAATTTCGGAATAAAAAAAGTTTTATTTAAAATTACATTTATATTTGAACTAAAGACTCAAACCAAATATTTACCTTCAATGACATTAATCTTCTTAGATTTTATCCTTCACATTGATTTCTCTAGGCACCAGAAGTATAAAGAGTACTTAGTGATCAGAGCCCTCCAACATCCCTAGAACATAATTACAGTTCAGGTTTTCCAGATGGGACAGAATTAATTCCGCCAAATTTGTGTTTTCTCCTTTCATTGATCACTATCCCTGTGTTGTTATTGTGGTTGTTAGGTGCTGTCGAGTCAGTTCTGACTCATAGCGACCTATATAGAGCTTCTGAGCAGTGGTTGGTTAGCCTGAACCACCAGCCTTGCGGTTCCAAAAATCTCGTAGTCCAGTGCATTAACCCACAGTGCCACACTGCGACTCTACCTATGTTGTTGTTAAGTGCCGTCGAGTCGATTCCGACCCATAGTGACCCTGTATAGGGTTTCCAAGGAGCAGCTGGTGAGCTTGAACCACCGACCTTGCAGTTCAAACGACTTTGCAGTCTGATACATTAGCCCACAGTGCCACACCAGGACTCTGGACCACAAATAGCTTATGTAAATGATGCCTTAAAATATGCAAATATAATAACACCTTACATTCTATTACCAGAAAACAAGCTATTCAACAAGTAAATCTGTCACAGAGACCTTTCAGTTTTTAAAACAGTACCTTCTAATTTTAATACATATCATTCTTATTAATGTGCTTCCCTGCGTTTGTAGAAGAATATACAATGTGCAAATTAATAGTGAAAGCAATGAGTCCAGGCTATCATTATGAACATCCCTTACAGCACTGCGCAGGAATATAGTGATGCTCCAGAAGTAAGCAAGGTGAAAACTACCCTGTTGGTTCAGGTACCAAAAGAATGCAGAGTCCATGTTTTTAGATTTCATACCTAATGATGTAATCATTCTGTTTCTCCCTTTCTTGTCCCTAAGAAATAAAGGGTACTTCTAAACAGTTTTAAAAAGTGTGTTCTTCTGATCACCTGGGTTCTGAATCTAGGTAGCTAGAGCAGATTTGGTTCTGACTAGACGTTGAATGGCCTTTTTCATGGAGCAAAGGGTGGAGTTCTGCCCTGATGGAACTTGGATGATGGTTTTGGCCCCGTGAAGACCTTTGACTCCCTTCAGGTTCATACCAATGCTGCAGAGCAGTGGTTTTCCAAATGTAATCCTGTGACCAGCAGCAAAGAAAGGCATCACCGGTGAGTTGATGATAAGTGCTCAAGTTCACAGGTCACACCTGACTTCCTAATATAGAAATTCTGGGGATGCTGTCCAGGAACCTACATTCTAACAAGACCTCAGGGTGATTTTTATGAAGTAGAAAATTTGATTGTCCTGTTTTAATGAGGCTGATACTCGCTAGAAATTTGACTTTTGGGCTAGTGAGCCTCTCTTTCATATGCATTCCGGGTTCATGTAAAACCTTGTTAGAAAAGCTTACTAAGAAACCACATGGAAAGAAGAGAAGGCTGGGAACAACACTCTTTCATAATTTCCCACCTTTGCTCACGATCTTCTCTCTTTGAAGAATGCTGTTTCCCTTTAGTACATGGCAAGTCCTCTTAACCCTCCAAGTTCCAGTTTAAATATCACTTCCCTGGATGGGGCAACTGGTTAAGTTCTTAACTATTATCCAAAAGGTTGGCGATTCAAACACACCCAGAAGTGCCTTGGGAGGAAGTCTTGACAACCTGCTTCTGAAACTCTAAGATGTATAGTTTTACTCTTGATACACACAACATGGGGTCACCAGGTGTTCAAATCAGCTTGAAGGCAACTAACAAAATAACAATCCTTAGACTTTGTGGTTTTGTTTTGTTTTTTCCTTCCCATATGAAAGTGATTGTTTAGTACTATGTACTTTATTTGTTCATTTCCATGGCACATCATTTACTGTAATTCATCAATCTTCATAAATGTCTCCCATGAGACAGAGTCTGTGTTTTATTGATTTTTACATCCACTGTGTCAAAAAACAAAGCATTTGCTGGAATAAACCTAATTCAGCCATGAACTAATCTGAGTACATACATTGAAAAGCAGGGTCAGGAAAAAACGCACAACTTTTTCTAAGGAAACAAGACCAGTGCTAAATGAGCTTCCAGTAACCAGGCTCACATCCCAGGCACCATGCTGGCCACAGACATTTGCAGTCAATGGCTTCTCTGTGGGAGCCGTTAGCTGAATGCCAATTAGAGCCAAGTGCTGGATCTCATTGCCAAGTCAGCGGTGTAGCAACCTGCCATGAGCTGTCTGAACTGCCAGTCACGGTGGGTCTCAGGGGGCCTATAGACAGTATATACCTTCTTGCCTTTCCTTCTATGTGATAACACCAAGGGCAGTGGACTCTAGGCAGATGGTGGAGGGCGGGGAGCGGGAGGAAGTGGGATGCTGAAGAGGGTGCCACAGTAGACAAACACACATTTCAATTCATGTCATATTCTTAGCAGAAGCTGAGACATAAGTTATGGTTCAGCTAAACCACAGCAGTGTCCCAGTAAATGGATTGTTGTTGTTAAATGCAGTTGAGTTGATTCTGACTCATAGCAACCCTGTATAGGGTTTCTAAACAGTGGTTGGTGGGTTTGAACTGCCAAGCTTGCAGTTAGCAATCCAGTGCTCCTGTTGTTGTTAAGTGTTGTCGAGTTGGTTCCGACCCATAGCGACCCATAGAGACCCATAGGGTCTCTGAGGAGCAGCTGGTGAGCTTGAATGGCCAACCTTGCAGTTCAAAAGGCTTTGCAGTCTGGTGCATTAACCCACAGAGCCATACCAGGACTCCATGGTGGTGGTGGTTATATGCCATGGAGTCGGTCTGACTCATAGTGACCCTGTACAGGGTTTCTGAGACTGTAAATCTTTATGGGAGCAGAAAGCCTCATCTTTCTCCCGTGGAACAGCTGGTAGTTTTGAACTAC
Source organism: Chrysochloris asiatica (assembly GCF_000296735.1). NCBI lineage: Eukaryota > Metazoa > Chordata > Mammalia > Afrosoricida > Chrysochloridae > Chrysochloris > Chrysochloris asiatica. Next base: position 3,679,715 of record NW_006408732.1, read on the forward strand.
TGACCCTAAGGCTAACAGCCCAATTCGTAACCTCTACGCTCCCAGAGCTCCTTGGACTCTACAGGACTGTTCATCTCCTTGACACTCAATTCTGGATGTAATGCCCCAGTTCTGCCACTCTGGCTGCTGGCACTCTGAACCTCCTTACCCTGCTCCATGTTGTTCCACAGACTTGTTCACCTTCTAACACATAATTTTCTCATTTATTAGGTTTCTTATCTATTTCTCTCTACCAGGATCTAAGGCACCATGAAAGTAGGGATGTTGGTCTGCTCTGTTCACTAACAGATCCCCAGTACTTTAGCAAGTGCCCCAGAACACAAAAAATGCTGAGTAAATTTTGTAATGAATGAATGAATTAAAACTTCCTTCCATTTCTTTGAAATGGCTCTGTTCTTTAGTTCTCCATTCGAGGCTGAATAGGACCCAATGTTCTTCTTCCACCCTCCCATCTTTCCAGGTCCTGCACAATTGCATAGCAGAGCTACTACTAATACCTGTTCCTGTGTTCTCAATGCAGCCGTATTTGGGTAGAGAGCTTAGCTTAATGATGGCATCTCCCTGGAGGCTGTCATGATCCTCAGCGGCAAAGAAATGGTGAAATGAGAGTGGGGCTCTCCCTCCCTCATCAACCTAAGAAAGAAAAGAACGTACAGTCCCTGAGCAGTTGCACATAACTGTAATGTAAAAGAACAGCATTGAAAAGTGCTGCTTGGGGTGACCTTCCAGCACCACTTCCACATCTTGGAGGATGGAGTTCCTCTAGGGGCGAAATGAGCAATATGTGTGCGGCTGAAGTCAATCTTTCAGCACCTCTCCAAGCTATACTTAGACACAATGACTTCAGTGTCACCTTTCAAAGTTGTGCTTCATTAAATGATGGATCTGGGTATAAAGCAGCTCCCGCCTGTTCTGATCATCGACTTCGGCACAGCTGCACGACAGGATGGCTGCCTTCCTTCTGTTTCAACATTCAAAAGCCAATAGCTTTTTGAATGATTGATCCAGTCTTCCCTTGGATACTAAGAGGGTGACTCTGTTCTATAGTCATTCCCATCCAGAACAAAAGTCCCCTCTATTCTTTTATGATATATATTTACAGGTGTATAAAGAAGAAAGAGTTCGGCATACCTGAAAGCTAGTACTTAACTTAACATCAAGGAGGAAAACAAACCAGTGAAATAAAAGCAGTTGCTGAAACAAACTCTTTTTCATTTAGGGCTGTTTTGTTTGCTCACTCTCAACCTGGGTCTGGTATTTTTTGCTAGCCTGCTAGAAATGACCAGCTGTTTCAGTCTGAACAATTCCTAGGCTATCTGTACAAAGTGGAAAGTCACACTGACTCGATGAACGGAGTAAGTTCAAGTGTCTTCCCCAAGGTGTGGAATGAAAAGTAGAAGGAATACAGAAGCCATATGGACACAACTCCAAGTTTTATGAAGTTTGAGTATGGTAAAACTATGAAAACTCATGAGCATTTGGCACTGTGATGCTTAGAATAGAAAGAGGAAAGGAAATTAACGTTTGATGAACCCCTACCATGTGCCAGGTATGGTGCTAATGATTTCCTGTGCTATTTTACTTAATCAAGAGACCAACCTCTCTATGTATTAGGGGAACAACAAACAAACAAACAAACATTTTGAAGATGAGGAAATTGTTGCTAAAAAGATTAAGTAATTGGCACTTTCATACCTAATGATGTAACCATTTTGTTTCTCCCCTTCTTGCCTTTATAGTAACAGACTTTGTCTTGAACTCAGGTCTGGGTAACTTCAATGATCAGAATACCCTAAGGAACTATCAGCATTATTTATAGTGATGAGTATCAACTTGATTTAAGGAGTAACTCTGAGGCAATGTCTTTATGCCTCATGTTTTCAGTTGTTGTCAACATTAGATTGTAAACTCCTCAGAGAGACATTGCATTTTTATTTACTCCTTACACCATAAACATCTAGCATAGTGTCTAGCACATAAATATTTGTTGACTAGCTAATATGGATATAATGATTTGATCTTCCACATAAAATTTTTGTACTTAAAAAACTCTCAGGTTGAAAGCCATGCACCTCTTGATATTATTGTTAGATACTTTGGATGAAGAACATGGCAGCCAATTTAGCCAGAAGATTCTATATTCACATCACCAAAGTTCTAGTGATCTATAGCACTCACTACTTATTGATCTGAGACTCACTTACCGTGATAAGGTCAGCAAAAGCAATGACTGGCGGTGGATTCTCAATGGGAGTGATAATGATGGTAAACATCTGATTGTCCAGATGGTTGTGATCCGTGTCAGAGACAGAGAAATGGAAGCTATCAGTAACCAGATGACCATTCGGCTCAAACACAGCTGAGTACCTAGAAAGGCCAAAAGAAGAATCAAATTAATGAGGAACACTGACAAAGCCAGGCAAGATAACTGCAACAGTGCTCAAAAATGGGGCCCAAAGCAGTATGGTTTTTTTGTTGTTATTGTTTTGTTATTTTTAAGGGAGCTGAAACCAGTTGCTTAAATATTTTTAAACTTTTTATTCTTAATTCTGTTATATAATTGTTGTTAGTTGTCATCAATCAGCCCTAGACTCATGGAAAACCCATATATAACAGACCAAGATGCTTCCCAGTTCTGTGTCATCTCCAAGATTGAAACACTACATGCAGTTCATTGGTCAGGAACTGAACCAGATCTCCTGCATAGGAGGCAAGAGTTCTACCACTGGAACACCACTGCCTCCACTGCTAAATCATAGAAATGGCTATGTACCTAATCCTGTGGTTGTTGATGTCATCCATTGTGAAATTGGAAATCTCTGAGAGTTCTTCCACTTCAGGTCCTGAGGTTCTTATGAGAGCACCATACATGGGCAGAGAAGTTAACCGAATCCAGATCTCAGGGTCAGGGGAAGAATCATCCTAATTAGGTAGATATGAAATAGGACATGAATGCATAAATGCACAAATAAATACTTCCAGCATTTAAAAAGATCACATGTGTTTCTTCTCTGCTAATTGGAAGGGTATCTTCTTTCCCTTTAGCATAAAGCAACACCATTCCAAACTGCATACACATTCCACTATGTATTCCTCCTAAAATGTCTCTTGGATAGTCTTTTTTTCCAATAGCAGCTCTGGATAATAATATAAGGCAAATGCACATTAGGTAGGGGGCACAGAATAAAGACATAACCTATCATTACTACAACAACAACAACAACAATCATTACTACAAAAGTCACATAGGGTTTTGTTTTTATTAAAGCAATTTAGTGAAGAATTAGACATGTTCAGAGCTACCCAAGCCATGTATCATTCTGTACACACAGATGTAGGCTTCTTCTAGCTTTGCTAAGGATAGTTCACGTTTTAGATATCAGCAAAACTCTATTATAATATATAGTACAGTGATTTAAAAAGTAAAAAATAGAAAGAATAAAAGTTATTTGGCTTAGCCAATGACCCACTTTATGGAATATTCAGCATGATAAAATTTTGTTTGAACAAACACAGTTAGGAAGTCGACATATTCATTCTATCAGGATTATACCTACAGCTGCTCAATCCTAAAAGTGTCCAGTCTAAACAAAAACCATTGCCTTTCTTTCTGTATTATTTGTTGAGAAATAAAATTGGCTTTCTGTGGTTCTGCACAGATAGTAATTGAATGTCTTAACCAACATTTCCTTCTTCAAGGATGTTTTTGGAAATATTTCCTTGTAAAGTTCCTTTTGTCATTCATCTTTTAAAGCATTTGACTGTGACAATGGGGACAGTCTCCACTTTACCAAGGCAACAATGAAAATAAATTCTGTCTGGTCAATTATACTTTCAAATGTGAATTTTCATGGCTATATTCTATGACTGGGAGGAATGGGATTGGGAATGTGAACATGGACATTTTTAATGGTCTCAGTTCGAGAAACGTTCAGTGTGTTCTTCCCTTTGGGTTTTAATTCGTGGAGTTTATAATAATTCCTGAAATTCAAGTCTTCCTATTCTCTTACCGTTCTTCTTCAAAACATTGACTTTTTGTTCTGGTATTTAGAAACTTTCTCAAAAAGCCAATTGGACTATTGATTGGAACTAAACTGAACTGAATAAATTGCTTTGGGGAAGAATTTATCTCTTTTTGATACTAAATTTTCTTACTCACAAATATGATAGAGCTCATCATTACTTTGCACTTTTTTTAATGATGCTCAATTAAGTTTTATATTTTCCCTATGGAATTTATTTACTGCTTTGTTTGTTTGTTTTTTAAAGAAAAAGCATAAAACTAAAACTAAACCTAGTGCCCACAAGTCACTCCTGACTCATGGTAACCTATGTGTTATAGAGTAGTACTGATTATCATAGGGTTTTCTTGGCTATAAACTTTTTGGGAAGAAAAGGTTACCAGGCTTTTCTTCTGTGGTACTGCTGAGTGGCTTTGAACTTTGAACCTTTAGGTCCGTAGTTCAATGTAAATTATTTGCACTGCTTAGAAGCCTGTAGATTCAGTATATATTATGTGGATTTAAAAAATGCTATTATAAATTAAGAGTCACGGAGCTATAAGGTTGGTTTGAATTGCAAGGTTGGCATTTCAAACTCACTGGCTGCTCCTCAGAAACTGTATACAGGGTCGCTATGAGTTGAAACCGAGTCGATGGTACTTAGCAATAACAACATAAATTATGTCGTCTTTTTAACTATATTTACACATATGTTTTGATGATATATAGCAATGCTACTATTATTTGTTCATTTTATACGTAGCTCCTGGATGTTCTACTTCTATTTCTAATATTTAAGAGAATATTTTGAGGTCAATCATATACTATATTTACCCTGGAAGTTACACATCTTTTGTTAGATTTACTCATTGTTGTTGTTGTTAGATGCCATCAAGTCGGTACCGACTCAAAGTGACCCTATGTACAGCAGAATGAAAGACTGCCCAATCCTGGGCCAACCTCACTACTGTTGCCATGCTTGAGTCCATCAATGCTGCCACTTGGCCAATCCATCTCACTGGGGGTCTTCCTCTTTTTCTCTGACCCTCCACATTACCAAACATGATATTCTTCTCCAGCGACTGGTCCCTCTTGACAATATGTCTGAAGTATGAAGAGACGAAGTTTGGTTGGCCATCTTGGCCTCCAGGGAGCACTCTGGCTGCACTTCTTCCTAAACAGATCTGTTGGTTCTATGGGCACTTTCAATATTCTCCTCCAACACCATAACTCAAAAGCACCAATTCTTCTATGGTCTTCCTTATTTACTGTCCAACTTTCACATGCATATGAGGTTATTGAAAATACCATGGCTTGGGTCAGGCGCACCTTAGTCTTCAAGCTGACATCTTTGCTTTTCAACATTTTACAAAGGTCTCGTGCAGCAGATTTGCCTAATGCAATACATAGTTTGATTTTTTGACTGCTGCTTCCATGAGTGTTGATAGTTGATCCAAGCCCTTGACAATTTCAATATTTTCTCCGTTGATAACTCATAGATAGGTGACAAATGATGTAATTATAAATGATATTCTCTTTTTAAATTATCATATTTTTTGACTGCTGTATAGAAATGTAGTTAACATTTTACAATGAATCTTCTACCATCCTTCCCATTTCACATGGGGAGCCCTGGTGGCACAGGATATATTTAAGGCTTAGGAGTTTCAGTAACTTGCCAAGTAACTTCACACTTGCTACTCGATGTGAACTTGGGCTATAAAACTCATCCACTGTAATTTCAGAGCCTGTAGTATTCTTCTGTATATGAAACTACCAGTAAGAAAAAAAGAACACAGAATCTCATTTTTGCTTTTTGTCTCTCCCCAAAGCATGCTCATCTAGTTAATGACGCTTTAATTAAAAATATACTAACCTGCTCGCATCCCTTTATACACGTCCCCATTTATGAACAGGCTTTAAGATGGCTTCCCCAAACTTCCTGATGTTCACTGCAAACTCACTCACTATTCTAAGCTGGTAAACAGTCCCATGGCATAAAGTAAAAAACAAAACAAAACACAAAACACAAAAACCCTCTTCCCATCCCTCAAAGGAAGTTAGCATATATCTTAGTTAAGTCTTTAAAATATATGCTGTGCTTTCAGCAGGCTACAAGAGTTCCTTCAGAGTTTTTCCGTTCTAGTCGGCAAATTCACATTCAATCAATTTCTGAAAATACATGTTCAGTTGTCAGTGGGCTTGCGCTTTGATATGCAGCTTATAATATGCAGTTTAATGAGTGGGAACTGCTCCTGGAGTGCTCTTTTGTCCTGTCAAACATTTTTCAAGCCTGGGTGATCTATTGATTAAATCTGTATTCATACATTTTTTATGAATTTATGAGTTCCAAAAGATCCCAAAGACCATAACCTATGGTAAAAATCACCTGTCAATTAGAAAAACATAAAAATAAAATAAAAATTACTACAAAACTTTATTATACCCATAAGAAAAATCAGGGTGGAACGCAGTTTCCCATAATTTAAAAAAAGACTATTTGAGGGGAATATCTGTGTAAAAGCAATTATTTCCAGATTTTATCTTACATTCAGGACTAGGTTTTATAGCCAGATTCTTCAGCTCTAAAAGCAGATTAGTGTTTTTGTTGTTGTTGTTGTTTTGTTGTTGTTGTAAAACTCCAGATCAGCAGTAGGAGTTTTAAGATTAATAAATGAAAAATTTAGTACTAAGAATGATTCGCATTCAGATCATTATTGTTCTTTTGAAGGCAGTGTCAAAATGATTCATCACGATGTTTACATAGAGTATATATCTGCTTACAATACACATAATTGCTAAATAAAATTAATTATCCTTATAGCCAGAGATAGAACCAAAAAGAGGAGATATGTTTCATTACTGAAGATCCCTTATCAAATTAGGCCCAGAGAAGGGAAAAATCCAGAGTCCCTGATTTTATCCTTTTCCCCTCTACCCATACTGCTTCCCATGGAGAATGAATAAATAATCTCATCTATGAAATCTGGCAGAGAGGTAATGCCAAAGGGTTGTGCCAGTATTCTGTCTAGAGCTAGACTGAGACAAACACTGATGAAAAGTGGGCAACAAAATACCATTACCTGTAAGTTATCGATGAGGTAATACTTCTAAAATGCTCCTTTCCTAAAATTCCCACTAGAAATGGTAGCGATGGAGCTTAAGGAAAAGGGACTTGGGCTTTGCTGGCATTGGCACCATTTCCTGCTGACAAACACCCATCCCTACGTAAACTCATTGCCTCTTTATCTAACTTTACTCACTCCTTGTCTGTCCAGGCAATTCTAGGAGTGGTCAGAATAAAGTGTATCATCTCCCAGGAATAGAACTTTAGGGACTATGGAAGAAAGAAAATTATATGGTTATAGACCCCTAACCCAAACTATTTAGCCAAGGCATTGCTTTCTAGCCAGGCCAGTCAGAAGGTTCAGTGAACAAGACGACAAAATATAAGAACTTACAATGTAAGCAAGGTGTGACCTAGTGACTATGGCTGAGCTTTTACTAGCAACAGTAAGGCTCAGAGAGGAGCCAGCAGCCAGCCGAGGCCCTCGGTCCTCCAACAGCGAAACTTCCACTCTCACTTCCGATGTTGCCGTGGTGACACCATCTGTGACAGCAATCTCCATGCTGTCATCCTGGGCAGAGGAGCCATCATGCATATACTGTAAAGCACTTTTCTCAATATCTTCATACGTGAAAGTGTCACCTTCCAAGAATAAAACAAATTGCAATAGCGATTACTTCTGGGAATAAGGATTTTGATTTATATAACACCTTTGTTCTCAGGATTCCAAAGGATATAGAGGATCATAGGACTCCCGTTAAGGCACTGTAGGATCAGCACTGGATTGGGAACCACAAGGTCAGCAGTTCAAACCCACCAGTTGATCCTTGGAAACCCTGTAGAGTGTCTCTAGGATTTGAACTGACTCAACAGCACTTAACAACAACAGAGGATCACAAACTCTGGGAGCTGTACACTCATTAGTCCAAGTAGCCCCCCAATATAGTATCGTTTTATTTTATTTTTAAGTTTTTATTGTGAACTGAGTGAAAGTTTACAGGACAGATCATCAGTTTTACATTCAACAAATCACGCACCTTGTTTCATTACAATGATCATAATCTCCTCCATGTACCATCAGTTAACAATATTTCTCTCTATTCACTTTACCTCTTTTTTTTTTTTTTTTAACACTCAGGCATATGTAATAATTCACACCACCAAAGGGTACATTCTGAAATTCTGTCTCCTGGCCGCCAGCTCTTAGTCCCTCTCTTCTCATGAATCTAGAGTCCTCAGCTGCTCCCTCTCTCTATGTCCCCATCTCTGCCTCTATCTCTGGTGTCGTTGCTTCTCTGGATAAGGTCTTGCATTCCACTTGTGCTCTTCTCCCTTGATGGTCCTCAGGTCCTTTGATAGTATTCCCTTTAAATGACTTTTGAACAAAGGTTATCTAGCTTGTCCAGCAATACTTCTCATTGTGGCAGGCTCACTGCCATGCAAGGTAATGAATTCCAGCGAAGAGACCTTCAAATCACTTTTCAAAAAAAGTCTGTAATCATATTCAACCAAAATCTACCTCCATTAAGATCCATTTATCATGACTTGTTGTTGTGAAGTGCTGTCGAGTCGGTTCCAACCCATAGTGACCCTGTATAGGGTTTCCTAGGAGCAGCTGGTGAGCTTGAACTGCCAACCTTGCAGTTCAAATAGCTTTGCAGTCTGGCACATTAACCCACAGTGCCACACCAGGACTCCTTTATCATGACTAGTTTTATACAAATAAGGGCAAGCCTCTTTTCTTTTTTTTTTTTTGATAGCCTTAGTTGAAAATGGAAATTTCTTGAAAACTTCAGGAAAATAAACTATGCTTAAGGAATTTATAATTGGGAGTAGAAAGATCTAAAATTAGAAAAATATACAAGATATTTTAAAAATAAAAATGATACAGTTGAGAGCACAAATTCATGAGTGTTTTGATACATGTCATGTTTAAACCACCATTCGTCTGTCAAATTGTCATACTATGGTGACTTATGTGTTGCTGTGATTATGCAAGCTATGCCAAGGGTATTTTAAATATCGGCAGGGTCACCCATGGTGGACAGGTTTAAGTTGAGTTTCCAGATGAAGACAGATGAGGAAGAAGGAGAAATGGACTACTTCTGAATATTTAATGACTGAAAACCTTATGAATAACAGTGGAACACTATCAGCACCAGAATACTGACTATTGAAAAATTATGAAGAGCACCAAAATATTGTCATCTAAAAGGAGCTCTGGTAGCGTAGTGGTTACGAATCGGACTGCGAACCACAAGGTCAGCAGTTAGAAACTACCAGCTGCTCCACGGGAGAAAGATGAGGTTTTCTGCTCCCGTAAAGATTTACAGCCTCGGAAACCCTGTTAGGGTCGCTATGGGTAGGCACTTAACAACAACAACAAATAGTGCTGGAAGATGAGAAACTCAAGTTGCAAGGCACTCAAAATACAACTGGGGATGAGCTGCCTGCTCAAAGAGTTGACCGTAATGATGCGAATGGAGTAAAGCCCTCAGGACCTTCATTTACTGATGGGGCTGGGGCACAAATCAAAATGAAGAGAAACAGCTGTAAACATCCATTCATATTTGGAACATGGAATGTACGAAGTATAAATCTCAGAAAATTGAAAATTGTCAAAAATGAACTGGAACGTGCAAACATTAACGTCCTAGGCATTAGTGAGTTGAAATGGATTGGTAGTGGCCATTTTCGATCTGACAATCATATGGTTTACTATGTCAGGAATGACAAATTGAAGAGGAATCATTAGCCAAAACAAGGCCAAGGCAGACTGTGGAACAGACCATCAATTGCTCATATGCAAGTTCAGACTACAGCTGGTGAAAATTAAAACAAGTATATGAGAGCTAAAACATGACCCTGAACATATCACATTTGAATTTAGAGATAATTTCAAGAAAAAATTTGATGTATTAGACACCAAAGACTGAAGACCAGAGGCGTTGAGGGATGAAATCAAGAACATCATTCAGGGAGAATACAAAAGGTAATTAAGAAGACAAAAAAGAAGGAAAAGACCAAAATGGATGTCAGAAGAAACTCTCAAACTTGCTTTCCAGAGTAGACCTGCTAACGTAAATGAAGAAAATGAGGAGGTAAAGGAGCTGAACAGAAAATTTCAAAGGGCAGCTTGAAAAGACAAAGTCAAATATTATAATGAAATGTGCAAAGACTTTATCTGTCTTTTGGAAAATCAAAAGGGAAGAACACACTCAGCATTCTTCAAGCTGAGGGAACTAAATAAAAAATACAAGCCTTAACCTGAAATACTGAAAGATTCTGCAGGCAAAATACTGAATGATGCAGAAAGTATCAAAAGAAGATGTAAGGAATTTAAAGAGGCACTGTATCAGAAAGAGATGATTAATGTTCAACCATTTCAAGAGGTAGCATAAGATCAAGAACCAATGATACTGAAGGAAGAAGTACAAGGTGCAACAAACAACAAAGCTCTGGGAATTGATGGAACAAAACTGAAATCTTTCAACAAACTGATGCAGCACTGGACATACTCATGCATCTGTGCCAAGAAATTTGGAAGAGATGCACATTTGTGACCATTCTAAAGAGAGGTGACCCAACAGAAAGTGGAAACCATCGGACAATATCATTAATATCCCATGCAAGTAAAATTTTGCTAAAGATAATTCAAAAATGGCTGAAACCATACATTGACAGAACTATTAGAGGTTCAAGCTGGGTTCAGTAGAGGATGTGGAACGAGGGATATTGTGACTGACATCAGATGGATCTCAGCTGAAAGCAGAGAATACCAGAAAGATGTTTATCTGTGCTTTACTGACTACCCAAAAGCTTTCAATTGTGTGGCTCATGACAAGCTATGGGCAACATTGTGGTGAATGAGTATTCCGGAACACTTAATTGTGCTCATGAGGAACCTGTACACAGACCAAGAGGCAGTTGTTCAAATAGAATAAGGGACAAGGAATGGTTTAAAGTTAGGAAATGTGTGCACCAGGGTTGTATTCTTTCACCATACTTATTCAATCTCTATGCTGAGCAAATAATCCTGAAAGCTGAATTATATGAAGAGGCATCAGGATTTGAGGAAGACTCATTAAAACATGCAATATGTAGATAATACAACCTTGCTTGCTGAAAGCTAAAGGATTTGAAATATATACTGTTGAAGATGAAAGACCACAGCTTTTGGTATGGGTTGCCCTTCAATGTAAAGAGAGCAAAAATCTTCACCACTGGATCAATAAATAACATCAATATAAATGGAGAAAAGATTGAAGTTGTCAAAGACTTCATTTTGCTCAGATCAAGAAATCAAATGACTTATTGCATTAGGCAAATCTGCAGCACAAGAGCTCTTTAAAGTGTTGAATAAAGATGTAACGTTGGTGTAAAGATGTAGCCTGACACAAGCCACAGTATTTTCAGTAACTTCATATACATGTGAAAGTTGGACAGTAAATAAGGAAGACCATAGAAAAATTGATGCCTTTGAGCTATGGTGTTGGAGGAGAATTTTAAAAAGTACTGCCAAAAGAACGAACCAATCTGTGTTGGAAGAAGTACAGCCAGAATGCTCCCTGGAAGCCAGGATGACCAGACTTCACCTCTCATACTCTGGACATATTGTCAGGAGGGGCCAATCCCTGGTGAAGGATATCATGTTTGGTAAAGTGGAGGGTTTGGTAAACAAGAGAAAGACCCACAATGAGATGAAGTGGCACAGTGGCAGCAGTGATGGGCTCAAATTAAGCAACAACTGTGAGGTTGTGCTTCGTTTTGTTGAGCATAGGGTTGCTATGAGTGGGTACTGACTCGATGGCACCTAACAACAACAATGTTTAAAAAGTTTCAAGGTCACATACATTTAGAAAATTTTAAATGAATTTTTTCATTTTAGTATTTATTAAAATGTTAAGAATCTTTAACATGCAAGTATTAAAATTTCTTAAACTTGTTTGATCATAGATTTTTTTCTTATGAGAAGTACCCTTAGCTCCATAAGTCCTAGCGATTCCACAAAACATACTTTAGTAAATGCATTGAAAGAAGTGGCAAAGAACAAGGCACCAGGAATTGATGGAATAA
>NW_006408732.1:3693556-3733153 GCF_000296735.1 Chrysochloris asiatica
TGGTGTGGCACTGTGGGTTAATGCGCCAGACTGCAAAGCCATTTGAACTGCAAGGTCAGTGGTTCAAGCTCACCAGCTGCTCCTCGGAAACCCTAGAGGGTCGCTTTGGGTCGGCACCAATAAGGTTAAGGGGAGTCCTGGTGTGGCACTGCAGGTTAATGTACCAGACTGCACAGCTGTTTGAACTGCAAGGTCAGAGGTTCAAGCTCACCAGCTGCTCCTCGGAAACCCTATACAGGGTCAATATGGGTCAGCACCGACACGACGGCACTTCACAACAACAACAATAAGGTTAAGGGGAGTCCTGGTGTGGCACTGCAGGTTAATGTGCCAGACTGCAAAGCTGTTTGAACTGCAAGGTTGGTGGTTCAAGCTCACCAGCTGCTCCTCGGAAACCCTATACAGGGTCACTATATGTCAGCATCAACTTGACAGAACTTAACAACAACAACAACAAGGTTAAGGAGTCCTGGTGTGGAGCTCTGGGTTAATGTGCCAGATTGCAAAACTGTTTGAACTGCAAGGTCAGTGGTTCAAGCTCACCAGCTGTTCCTTGGAAACTCTATACAGGGTTGCTATGGGTCAGAACCGATTCGATGGCATTTAACAACAATAACAACAAAAATAAAGTTAAGAACTTCTGCTATGGAGCTGTGGATCAGCACTGGACTGCGAACCACAAGGTCAGAAGTTCAAACTCACTACTCAGAAATCCTATATGGGGTCATTATGAGTCAGCCCTTAACAACAACAACAAGGTTAAAAACTGTATTCATTATCTGTGTTGTTCTTCTAAGCCTTTGCTTTCACAACATTATGCCATAAGTTTGACTGATGGAACCATTTACCATGCTCTACTGCTAACTGAAAGCTTGGAGTATACCAAAAGACACCTCAGAAAAAAGGTCTGGCAATCTAAATTCCAAAAATGTGACCACTGAAAACCCTATGGAAAGATGATGTTGTCTATTCCTTTAGAGGTGACCCAATGGAATGTGGAAGTCATCGGATAATTTCATTAATATCTCATACAAGTAAACTGACTCTAGCTTCAAGGGCAAGGATTTGCCCCTACCAGGGATATTCAGAATAACGTATTACTACAAGTTTCTAAATTGAGCTTTTGATAAAATAGATGGTTGGAAAAAGCAAAATGACTATTTTGAAAGGAGTAATAATCATCTTGAAATTAAATACAAACAAATGCAATAAAGCCACAAACACCTTGCCATGGATTAAATTCTAATGCTTACCAACTTTTTATATAAAGACTGAATTTTTTTAATTTAGATTTTGCTCTGTTCTTTGTGCTTTTCTGTACTTTCTAAGGAAGCAATATGTATTCTGTTTTATAACTGCAGAAAGCACAATAAATATTATTTGGAAAATTGGTCAACATTATCACAAGTAATGGACTCTTGGTGTCGGCGCTGGACTGCACAGTCAGTTTGATCTGCCAGGTCGGCAGTTTAAGCTCACCAGATGCTCCTCAGAAACACTAAACAAGATCAATATGGGTCAGAACCGACTCAACAGCCCTTAACAACATCAGCATAAGTAACATCTGGAAATCAGCCAAGGTCATAATATGGCACAACCAGGTCTCCTTACATCTCATGTCATTAAGTGCTGTCAAGTTAGTTCCAACTCATAGCATCCCTGTATAGGGTTTTCAAAGAGTGACAGGTGAGCTTAAACCACCAACCTAATCCTTACAAAAAAACCTGTTCCCCTTTTTTATGAATGAAGAGACATGTAGTTAACACTATCAGACTCAGAAAATACTGTGACGATTCATATATCAAATTAGAAAGATAAATAAATCTCCATGAACAAACTATCAGCAGGTGGCACTTGATACCTCATATCGTATAGGTATAAATGCAATTACTCAAAGCTTCAGAAACCAACCAATTTCATCTACAATTTGAGGAAACAGCTTCACAGTTGGTAGAGGGAGGGTGCAGAGGAAGACATTCCGAATATCTAGGCTAACATGAGAGGTGTTTTTCTTTCTAAACAGTTTCTTGTGATTTTTCTCCTAAAGATACAACAGCCTTTACTTCTTGTGTGACACACATAAAACTGATTGTGGAGCATAAAGTCCCTCCAAGCAGATGAAAACAGAGTGAACCTACCTGCAACCATGGGTCCTTGGAACTCGGCAGTGTCCTTAATGAGCACGCCATGCCGCGGAGGTTTCCGAAGCTCAAAATAGAGGTCTTCAGGTACTGTGTCAGCATTTCTTAATAACACCTGAAGTCCTGTAGTCAGGAAATAAAACATGATTAGGGAGAACAGGCACATTAAAAACTGTACTGTGCATGCAAGTTCAGGCTGAAGGTGAAGAAAATTAAAACAAGTCCACAAGAGCCAAAATATGACCTTGAATACATGCCACTTGAATTTAGAGAGCAACTCGAGAATTTGAGGCATTAGATATTAATGATTGAAGGCCAGCATAGTAGTGGGATAATATCAATAATATCATACATAAAGAAAGAAAACATTATTAAAACGACAGGAAAGAAGAAAAGACTAGAATGGATCTCAGAAGAGACTATAAAATTTGCTGTCCAGTGTAGAGATGCTAAAGCAAATGGAAGAAATGAGGAGATAAAACAGCTGAATGGAAAATTTCAAAGATCAGCTCAAGAAGACATAGTCAAGTAATATAATGAAATATGTAAAGACCTGAAATTAGAAAACCAAAAGGGAAGAACACACTCAGCATTTTCCAAGTTAAAAGAACTGAAAAAAAAATTCAAACCTTGACTTACAGTATTGAAGGATTCTATGGGTGTATATTGTATGATGCAGAAAGCATCTAAAGAAGATGAAAGTCATACACAAAGTCACTATAGCAAAAAGAAATGGTTGAGGCCCAGCCATATCAAGAGGTTGCATATCATCAAATATCATTGGTTCTGAAGGAAGAAGTCTAAGCTGCTCTGAAGGCATTGGTGGGGAAAAAAGGCTTCAGGAGTTGACTGAATACAAATTTAAATCTTTCAAAAAGCTGATGAATCACTGGAAGTGCTCATTCATCTATGCCAAGAAATTTGGAAGACAGATGCTTAGCCAACCAATTGGAAGAGATCCATATGTGTGCCCATTCCAGAGAGAGGTGACCCAAAGGAATGCAGAAATTATCGAACAATATCTCTAATAACACATGTAAGTAAAATTTTCCTGAAGATACTTCATAATGATGGTAACAGTATATTGACAGGGAACTGTCAGATGTTCAAGTCAGGTTCAGAAGTGGATATGAAACAAGTGTTATCAATCATTGATGTCAGATAGATGTTGGCTTAAAGCAGAGAATAAAAGAAAAATATTTATTTGTACTTCATTAACAATGCAAATGCTTTTGACTGTGTGGATCATGATAAGTTACGGATAACATTGAGAAGTATGGGTATTTCAGAACACTTAATAGTGCTTATAAGAAATCTGTACATAGACCTAAAGGCAGTGTTCAAACAGAACAAGAGGATACTGAATGGTTTAAAATCAAGAAATATGTCCAATAGAGTTGTTTCCTTTTATTATAGTTATTCAAATGTTATGTTGAGTGAATAACCTGAGAAACTGGATACATGAAGATTGTGACATCAGGACTGGAGAAAGACTCGTTAACAAACTGCGATATGCAGATAATACAACCTTGCTTGAAGTGAAGGAGACTTAAAATACTTACTGATGAATATCAAAGACCATAGCCTTCAGTATGGACTGTACCTCAATGTAAAGAAAGCAAAAATCCTTACAACTATACCAATAAATAACATCTTGATAAATGGAGGAAAGATTGACGTTGTCAAAGACTTCATTTTGTTTGGATCCACCATCAACAGTCAGGGAAGCAGAAATCAAAAAATTAAATGACACATCACATTAGGATAATCTGCACAAGACCTCTTTAAAGTGTTCAAAAGCAAAGATGACAAGACTTGATATCTCATATTGGACATGTTATCTGGAGGGACCAGTTCTTGGAGAAGTACATTGTGCTTGGTAAACTGGAGGGTCAGTGAAGAAGAAGACCCCCCAATGAGACAGACTGACACAATTGCAGCAGCAATGAGCTCAAGTGTAAGAACAATTGTGAGGATGGCACAGAACTGAGCAGTGTTTAGTTCTGTTGGACATAGGGTTACTATGAGTTTAAACCAACTCCACGGCACCTAACAACAACAAAACACTGTGTAGGCATTACGTCCCTAGGCCAGGTTGGAAGCCATACAGGGAGTTTAATCTGATGGTTATCAAAAAGCACTATTTAACTCCTATCAACCACTAAAAAATGAAAACAAATAATATAGTCAATTCCCAAATTATAGGTATGTTTTTATAAAAGTACACTTGTAAGTAGTCTGAATTTCAGAATGCCTTTTTGCTGCTATACAAATGAGGAGTTGGCATACAGGGAGCCCACAGGTATGTCAGTCTGGACCTGTTGGGGTAGATTTTTCCAGAAAACACTCCCATTTTTTCCCCTCTGTTTCTTCTCTTCTTCTTTTTGTGTATCTGAAGAAGTGTCAAGTTATTTTAGTGATGGTTCTATGACCAGTGTGAAGGTGAGAAGAATTGGAGTAAAAGTATCTTTATATATATGATTTGTTTATAAATCTGATGATAACTTTAGACTTAAGCTCATGTGTAGAAACTGGATAAGGATCTAGCAGAACACACCTAACTAAAATAGCAATAGTGTGGCGCTGTGGGTTAATGCGCTGGACTGCAAAGTCAGGTTGAACCACAAAGTTCAAATTTAAGCTCATCAGCCACTCCTGGGAAACCCTATACAGGTCCACTATGGGTCAAGGCCAATTCAACAGGCACTTAGCAACAACAACATTGTTGGCTAATTAAATGTTCTTGGTAAAAAATGAATATACTTCTAACCAGTAAATATTATTAATAAAATTTAAAAATTGAATACAAAATAGCAGGGCCAACTGTAATTGTTCACAGCTTAGGGAGGTCACTATGCTCGGTTGTTGTAACAGGAGTTACTCTTTAATTTCTAAATAGAAAACCAGAGCAGTCAATGAAATCCACTCCCCTCTCTTCTCTTCTCTGTTACTTTATATTTTCGTGATGGACAGAAATCAAACTCCTGGAAGCTGGAAAATAAATTCTGTGTTGTATTCCATCCCTGAGCCTTGGTCTCTGAAGGGTTTATTTCCTTCTCTCTATGTTACTTTGATTTACATGGAAATGGGAAGAAGGAAAGATAGAGGTGAGACTGCACGGAACATCTGGAAGACGAAGACACTGCCTCTCGCCAACTACAAGAAGGGCTGAACGAGGGTTGCTGCTGAAATCTGGTTTCCTTTCCATAGCCATGCTACTTTCAAACTCCCAGCTCTTACCTACGGAAGTGCTGCCTCCCGGGCTGACCTCAAGGAGTGGTGCTGTGACCTGGAACACTGGGGGCTGCTGATCAGTGGAAAGTAAGTGAATGGTGAGGACCATTTCCGGACTTGTGTGCTCTCCATCTGAAACTAGGGAGGGTAAACATAGACACGCAAACATAAATCAACTTGTCTTCTGGTCACCTTCAAGCTGTTTTCATATATATGTAGCCAGAAGATTTTTTAGATTACTTTAATACTTTGAACAGGTATGCTTTTAAATGGAAATAGAAAACAAGCAAGACACTGTGAGCTCTTTTAACAAGACTTTCTACTGGACAAGAAAAAGGGCAATCGATCTATAATAATATAATCATTCCATGTGGTGATTTTGAAAAATGTTAGTGTAAGACAAAATATGCTCTCGTAAAGGATACTGGTATAGGCCTTTTTTTTTTTCTCAAAGAAATGGAAATATTTTTGATGCAATTAATTCCTCCAGTGTTCCAGAGAAACATTATCTTTCATGAAATCTCTTGCACATATGATACATCTGTGTTTCATTGAAAAAACAAATTTGAGGACATAAAATATCCATACAAACAGCATCTGTTTTGAAGTAAGCAGTACAATTTTATCTGGTCATTATGCACATGTCTTCTATTTATGACTTTAGATTTTATTTCCCAGGATTCTCTGAGAACTGAGTTAACACTGATCACCTGAGGGAATGAAAGCAGAAATGTTTTTTTCTTTTTCCCACCTTTCCAAACCCTTGGCCTTTTCTAAACGCCTGATTTGAAAGATTTTCTAAACCACCACTAATCAATGTGTTTCCTGATTATCTATTGAGAAAACAGTTCTGTTAATTATTTTATATATGAGATATGCCTGCATATGGATTGGGTATTAGAAACTGGTTTCTTGCCTGAGTTCGACAATTCTTTACAAGTTCAACATGTTCTTAAGCAAAGTAAAACACTGTTGGTATCCTAGAGAAGCTATGAAATAGCTCTGCTGAAGAAGACATGAGTTGTCTATATGGGCTTCTTGACTCTGGTCATTCAGTCAAGTAGCAAAATTATTGCCATTGTGTCTTTGTTGATGCTCAATCTCTTTTCCTTTGGAGATCATCAAACATAGGGACAAATTACTTTTAATTTTCAGGGCCTCAGGGACAAACAAACTTTTCTATAAATGTCAGTGGATTCAGTGTTCTCTGAGGTTCCTGAATCTAAGCTAAGAACCCCTGCATTAAATAAAAATAAATAATTGCAAAATATTTATTATTGTTGTAACTTGCCCTCAAGTCGGCTCTGACTCCTGACTCAAGGTGACCTTATGTATGACAGAATGAAAATGCCAGGTCCTGCAATATCTTCATGATCTTCAATGAGACTGAGTTCATTGTTGTGGATATTATATAGACCCATCTCATTGAAGGCTTTCCTTGTTTTGCTCATCATATACTTTATTTTTGTGGGACACAGTTCAATCCATGACATACAGTAATATTAATCCCAAAATTTCGGAGGAATCAAATCATGATGCTTCCTGCCTTAGATGGGATATTCACTAAATTTGTGTACATTCTATTAGTAGTGGAGTTCTGGTGTGGCACTGTAGGATAGCATTGGATTGCTATCTACCAGGTTGGCAGTTCAAACCCACCAATCACTACTTGGAAATCCTATACAGGGTCCCTGTGAATCAGAACGGACTCAACAGCACTTAACAACAGCAACATGCTTTACCAAATATAATAGTCTTTTCTCGTGATTGGTGTTTCGTGATATTATGTTCAAAGTAAAGATGTGAAATCTTACTTCTCTTCCAAGGAACATTCTATTTTTACTTATTCTAAGATTTGATATGTTCATTCTTCTGACTAGTCTACAGTAAATTTAATATTCTTTGCCAACATTACAATTCAAATACATCAATACTTCTCTTTTCTTTTCTCTTTTTCATTGTCTAGCTTTCTCAAGCATATAAAGCAATGAAAAAGACCATGATTTGAGTCAGATGAACTTTAGTCATCAAAGTGACAACTTTACTTCCAGATTTTCCAAAATGTAACTTTAGATTTGTAGGTTACTTTTTTTTTTGGATGGGGAGGACCTCAGGAAATCCTCAAAACTTTGTGAGCGGTGCAGACCACACCAGGTGACACTGTCAGTGACATTAAATGACTGTCTACATAATTTCTGTCTAGTGTTTCAGCAGAAATTTATTTTTAAATAAAAACATCTAAGTTATAGTAAGAAAAAAATGATAATATCAAAACCATTTTTATAAGGCCAGCTTACATGTGTCAATATGCCTGCACAGCTAAAGCTCTATGCTAATTTACTTTTTGAACCTTTTAATGTGCTCCCAATAGAACTGGCATTGTTACCCAATTACAACAATGTGTTGGAATCACGTGGTTTTGTCTACATGTGCTACAACCACATACTGTTGGTTTTGTTGCTGCTGGCGTTTTAATCAGTTGCTGATGTCAAATTTTCTGGTGTTTTAGCTACAATACTATGATAACTAGCATTGGTAAACTTACATCACTAACTTTTTTGAGAATGAAGTAGTAATTAAAGGGAAAGGAGAAAAATAGAAAAAGGCTTCCACTCTGTCCTAATGTGATGCAGTAGGGTAAACACTGGGCTGTGAACTGCAAGGTCAGTGGTTTAACCATCAAGTGCTCCTTGGAAATACTACATAAGGTCACTATGAGTTGGAACTGACTGGACAGAATTTAACACCAACAACGAACATTAATAATAATGTTACAATTCCACACAGAAAGATTTTACAAAACAATTTTGTTGTTAGTATTCATATAATCTGAAATATAAGCATTTTACAACTCTATTTATCAGATATTATTCTGTGATTATAAAGATGACTAAGGATTCTCTGTAGCTTGGTCTGGGAAAAGGTCTGTAGGAGTAGGGATGGGCACAGTAATGACATCATAAATTATCATACTGGGTGACACTCACCCTGTTGAAATTACTGTAAAAAGCCCCTAAAAAACAGCTTTGACCACATCACAGAGTACTTCAGCATGTCTTGGCATTTTGTTGCCTTTGTAAGTAAGTGGAAAAATAGCTATTTACTTACCGTAACATATTATATAATTAGGAAATACCACTTGGGTGCAGGGTTTTACAAGCCAACGTAAGAATTTATAATCAAGATGTTGGCAATTATATGTTTCACCTTCTCTCTAAACAATGTTTCTGATTTCTCTGAGAAGCAGCCATACCGTCTCTTTGAGTCTGACCACCTTGAGCTCCATCCGCCTCCTGCATTTTCCTTCAAGCCAGCCAGGTCAGGAATGTCAGCTCTCCTTGTTTTAGTAGATTAAGCAAATGAAAAGTTCTCTGGTCTTCTATGAGTTAATGTCGGGGTTTACTGACTCTGCCTTGCTTATCTGTCCAATGAAAAATTCTCCCTAAAAAAACACTCCCTCAAGGAGATGGTTTCCTTCCTATTAGGTTCCAAAAGTATTCATCTGAAAAAAAGGAACCCTTGGTGGAAATAAACTAATTTAAGGCCAGCCCAAGGTTTCTTTCCCTTACCCAGTACAATAGGTTCAAGAAGACCCCCAACGAGATGGATTGGCCAAGTGGCAGCACCGATGGACTCAAGTGTGGCAACAATAGTGAGGTTGGGCCCTGATCAGGCAATGTTTGGGTCTGCTGTGCATAAGGTCGCTATGAGTCGGTACCAACTTGATGGCACCTAACAACAACAACAACAACCCCTTTCACCTATTTAAGCATTCAGGTAAAAATGGAGGCTTGTAAACCAAAGTGTTTCATGATTAACACAAATACAGATCACAGTAAACTAACCATCTCACACTAGAGAAACTTGTATTAATTCCTGGTTCTACTCTTTATTGGGAGTGCAGTTGCTCCATACGATAAGAACTGCACTGTGAACTACACAAGGTCTGTGGTTTGAGCCCACCAGTCACTCCATGGAAGATGAAGCTTTCTGCTCCCATGAAGACTTAAAACCTCGGAAACCCTATACAGGGTCACCATGAATTGGAACGGACTCAACAGCACTTAACAACAACAACTCTATCAAGAAACTCCGGTAATGCAATTAATCAGTTGACAAAAGTAAGTAGCAATGGCATTTAAAAAAAAAAAAAAAAGTAACAATAACTCACTGAAAAATTAGTGGTTTGAAGCCACCTAGTGGCTCTGTGGGAAAAAGATCCAGAAATCTGTTCCTGCAAATATTAGTCTGAAAAACCCTATAGGGTTGTTCTGTGGGGTCACTAAAAGTTGAAATGGACTTCAGGGCACTGTCTTAGTTATCTTCTAGCTGTTGTTAAGTGCTGTTGAGTTGGTTCTCAAAGCTACCCTCTGTACAATGGAACAAAACAATGCCCAATCCTGTGCCATCCACAAAACAGCTGTAAAGTTTGAGCCCATTATTGCTGCCACTGTGCCAATCCATCTCCTTGGGGGTCTTTCACTTTTCAGTTGACCCTCTAGTAGTGCTATTACAACAGAAATTCCACAAGTTGATGGCTTTAACAAACAGAAATTGATTCTCTCCTAGTTTCGTAGGCCAGAAGTCCAAAATCAGAGCACTGTCTCTGAGGAAATGCCCTTGTGTCCTTTAAGCACCTAAAGATCCAGAATTCCTTGTAGATTTTCATGTGTCTTGACATCAGTCTTTCCCTGGATCTAGGAGCTTCACAGCGCAGGGACTCCAGGTCCAAAATACTCCACTCCTGGTTTTACTTTCTTAGTGGCAGTAGGTAGGTCCCCCCTTCTCTGCTCACTTCTCTCTCCTTTTATGTCTTGCGAGATAAAGGTGTTGCAGGCCACACCAACAAGAAAATTTTCTTTTTGTTGATCAGTTGTTTATAGCACATCCCATCATGGAAGTCATGGAAGGAGCTCTGGTAGCTTAGTGGTTACGAATCAGGCTGCATATCTCACGGTCAGCAGTTCGAAACTACTAGCTGTTCCGCAGGAGAAAGATGTGGCTTTCTGTTCCCGTAAAGATTTACAGCCTCGGAAACCCTGTACAGGGTTGCTATGGGTTGGAACCAACTTCACGGCACACAACTACAACATACATATATAAGGAGTTCTGGTAGCGTAGTGGTTATGAATCGGGCTATGAATCTTAAGGTCAGCAGTTCGAAACTACCAGCTGCTCCATGGGAGAAAGATAAGGCTTTCTGCTCCTGTAAAGATTTACAGCCTCAGAAACCCTGTTCAGGGTCGCTATGGGTTGGAACCAACTTCACGGCCACGCTATGGGTTGGAACCAACTTCACGGCACACAACAATAAAAACAACATCAAGGAAGTGAGTACATTATATTCAATCTCATCATGGAGGATTACATTTTAACTGCCTACCACTAAGAATCTTGTCTTAGTCAAGCTAACATAAAACTTTCATCATCACAGGCACCCAAGAACAACTTTTCACAAGTAGTATAAACCTGGGCAGATAACTTACTCTCCTTGATGCTTAGTTTCCTCAGCTATAAAATAATCCTCTCCCTGCAATACTGTTGTTGTTAAGTGTCGTCGAGTCAGTTTCGACTCACTGTGACCCTGTATAGGGTTTATGAGGAGCAGCTGGTGAGTTTGAACTGCCAATGTTGTGGTTCAAACCGACCTTGCAGTCCAGTGCATTAATCTGCAGTGTCACACCAGCACTCCAATACTCTTGTTAGGATAGAATAAAAACAACATTTTAAAAATGTTATAATCTATTATATATTGTTGTCGACTTCATGTACCAGATAGAGGCAAGTCTCTAGAAATGAGCTAATACTGAACTCATATTAACAATGAAAGTACATTGAAACTTACCAGTGATTCATGTTAACTGTTGCTGTTGCTAAGTACCATTGAGTTGGTTTAGACTTACAGCAACCCTGTGTACAACAGAATGAAACACTGCCCAATCCTACAGCATCCTTACAATTTTTGTTATGTTTGAGCCCATTATTGCAGTCACTGTGTAAATCAATGCATCTCATGAAAGTCTTCCTCTTTTCCATTGCTCCTCTACTTTATCAAGCAAGATAGCCTTCCCTAAGGACTGGTCACTCCTGATAACATGTCCAATGTATGTGTGATGAAGTCTTTGACCTGTACTTCACCCACAAAGGTTTGTTCATTCTTCAGGTACTACATGGTATGTTGTTGTTAGGGGCCATCTAGTCGATACCGACTCATAGTGACATACAACAGAATGAAACAATTGTGGGCTAGCCTGACAATTGTTGCTACGCTTGAGCCCAATCCTTCTGTCACTGTGTCAGTTCATCTAATTGGGGGGTTTCCTCTTTTTCGATGACACTCTACTTTACCAAGCATGAATTCCTTCTCCAGGGACTGGTCCCTCCTGATAATATTGTCTCAGGTATGTGAAGCAAAGTCTGGCCATCCAGAATAAAGAGCGTCTGGCTGTACTTCTTTCAACACAGAGTTGTTTGCTCTTCTGGAAGTCTATGGTACTTTTAATATTCTCCTTCAACACCATAATTCAAATATATCAATTCTTCTATGGTCTTCCTTATTTGTTGTTTAACTTTCATATGCATATGAGGCTACTGAAAATACCATGTTTGGGTCAGGCACAGTTTAGTCCTCAAACTGACATTTTTGCTCTTGAAAACTTTAAAGAGGTCTTATGCAGATTTGTCTAATGCAATATGTTGTTTGATTTCTGGACTGCTGCTCCCATGAGTGTTGATGGTTGAGCTGTGCAAAACAAAGTCTTTGACAACTTTAATCTTTTATCCATTTATATGAATGTTATTTATTGGTCCAGTTATGAGAATTTTTGTTTTCTTTACGCTGAGGTGAAACTTATAATGAAAGGTTGTATAATCTGCATAATGCAGGTTTGTTGATGAGTTTTCCTCCAATCCTGATGCCATGTTCATCTTCATATAATCCAGCTTTGGGATTACTGGCTCAGCACAGAGATTGAATGAGTATGATAAAAGAATACAACCCTGTTGCACACCTGTCCTGATATAAACCATTCGTTGTTCCCTTGTTCCATTTCAATGATTGCCTTTTGGTCTATGTGCAGGTTCCTCATGAGCACAATTTAGTGTTCTGAAAAACTCATTCTCCACAATGTTGTCCATAGCTTGTCATGATCCACACAATCAAAAGACTTTGCATAGTCAATAAAGCACAAGCAAACACATTTCTGGTATTCTCTGCTTTCATCCAAGATTCATCTTCCATCAGCAATGATATCCCTTGCTCAATATTGTTTGCCAACACCGTAGTTGAAAATCATCAATTCTTCTTCAGTTTTCCTTATTTATTTTCTAGCTTTCACATGTAATTTTTTTTTTTAGTTCCCCAATATAAAATGTTAAGGGGAACTAAAAAAAAAAAATTATGGAACAATGGAGCTAAAATCTAACAGGACTTTCTTATGAACTTTTTGAAGCCCCCTTATACCAGGGCATGGGCCAGGCTCACCCTAGTACTGGAAGTGACATCTATGGTATTTAGCATGTTAATTTGCCCAGTGCAATAAGTTGTTTGATTTCCTGACTGCTGCTTTCAAGGGTATTGATTGTATATCCAAGTAAAATTAGATCCTTGACATCTTCAATATTTTCCCTATTTATCATGATGTTGCTTATGTGTCCATTTATGAGGGTATTTATTTTCTTAATGTTGAATTGTAATCCACATGGAAGACTGTAGTCTTTGATCTTCAAAGTCTTTGCTTTCACCATGCAAGGTTGTGTCATTTGCATATCACAAGTTGTTACTGAGTATTCCTTCAATCTTGCTGTCATGTTCTCCTTTATACAGTCCAGCTTCTTGGATAATGTACTCAGCATACAGACTGAACAAGTATTATGAAAGGATACAACTCTGATGCAAACCTTTCCTGATTTTCAACCACTTAGCCTCCTTGTTCTATTTGAACAACTACCTCTTGGTCTATGTACAGGTTCCACATGAGCACAATTAAAGTTCTTGAATTCCCATTATTTTTAATGTATCCATAGTTTGTTATGATCCACACAGTTGAATGCCTTTGCATAGTCAGTAAAATACAGGCAAACATTTCTCTAGTTTCCATGCTTTCAGTCAAGCTTCACCTGACATCAGCAATCATATCCCTCATTCCATACCTTCTAAATGACTTGAATTTCTGTAAGTCTCCTGTCTATGAACTGCTGTAATTATTTTTAAATTATCTACAGCAAAAGTTTACTAGTGCTGATATTAATAATAGTGTTCCATAATTTCTGCATTCTGTTAGGTCACGTTTCTTTATAATGTGCACAAATATGGATCTCTTCCAGTCAATCGGCCAAGTAGCTGTCTTACAAATTTATTGGCATAAATAAGTGAGCATTTCCAGCCCTGGATTCATTTTCTGAAACATTTCAACTAGTACTGTGTCTATTCCTAGAGCTTTGTTTTTGCCAATGCCTTCATTGCGACGTATACATTTTTCTTCAACACCATTGACTTTTGATCCTACGCTACTTCCTGACATGTTGAATGTTAATTCTTTTGGGTACAATTGACTGTGTCTATTCCTTCCACCTTCTTTTGATGCTTCCTTCATTGTTCCATATTTTGCCCTGTTGTTATGTGCTATCAAGTCAGCCCCAACATAGCAATACCATGTACAACAGAATGAAACACTGTCCAGTTCTGTGCCATCCTCACAATTGTTGTTATGTTTGAGCTTACTGTTGTAGCCACTGTGTCAGCCAACCCATCTTATTGAGGGTCTTCCTCATTTCACTGATCCTCAACTTTATCAAGCAGGATGTCCTTACCAGGACTAGGTTATCCTGGTAACATGTTCAAAGTGTATGAGATGAAGTCTCGCCCGCCTCACTTCCATGGAACATTCTGGTTGTACTTAATCCAAGACAGATTTGTTTTTCAGGTAGTCCGTGGTACTTTCAATATTCTTCACCAACACCATAATACAGATGCACCAATTCTTCTATAATCTTCCTTACACACATCATCCTGTTTCCATATGCATATGAGGCGACCCAAAATATCATGAATTGGGTCAAGCACACCTGACTCCTCAAAGTGACATCTCTTCCTTTTAATGCTTTAAAGAGGCCTCTGGCAACAGATCTTCCCACTGCAATCTGTCATTCGATTTGTTGACTGCTGCTTCCATGAGCACTGATTGTAGATCCAATAAAAACAAAATCCTTAACAAGTATTTTGCCCCAAAGATATTCTTTAGTTCTCTCAGCTTGGTAAATGCTACACATTTTTCTCCTTTTCAGTTTCCTAAAGCTTGCATGATGGTGTGATGCTAGAAGCTATGCCATTGGTATTTCAAATACCAGCAGGGTCCCTCATAGTGGACAAGTTTCAGTGAAGCTTCCAGACTAAGACACACTAAGAAGAACATCGTGGTATACTTATGAAAAACTGGCCAATAAAGATTTATGAATAACAGTGGGACACTATCTGATATAGTGCTGGAAGATGAGCTACTCAGGTTGGAAGACACTTAAAATATGAGTGGGGGTGATTTGCCTCCTCAAAGTAGAGTGGACCTTAAAGACCTGAATAAAGTTTTGGGAGAACCTTCATTTGCTGATGTGGCATGACTTAAAATGAGAAGAAATAACTTCAAAGATCCATTGATGTTAACTGTATTGTAGTTGTTGTTATTAAGTGTGTGGGGTTTCTGAGGAGCAGCTGGTGGGTTTGAACCGCTGACCATGAAGTTCAAACAAACATTGCGGTCCAGTGCATTATCCTGCAGTGTCACACCAGGACTGTAGGTATGTGATTTTTAACCGTTATCTGTGGGCACGCAATTTAAAAAAAATTTTTTTTTTTTTACTCAAAGAAAGGAAGAAGCTGGAAGTACGATGGAGACAGCTTTCTCTTCCACCAAGATTTATCCCTACATGAAATGTACAGGACATATGGATTATTGATTCCCATGGAACAGTTAATCACAATTAAACAGCTATTTAAGGATGCTATTTATGACCAACTAACCTAACTGCTATGGCACTGTGAGTTAATCCACTGGATTGCAAAGTTGGTTTGAACTACAAGGTCAGTGGTTCAAGCTCACCAGTTGCTCCTTGGAAACCGTATACTGGGCTGCTATGGGTTGGAACTGACTCAGCGGCACTTAACAACAACAAGAAGACCTAACCAAGAAAGCTTGTCCCTGTGCTGCCTCAACCTAGGAATTATGTTTAAGTCTGTTTTCACTTACTAGCACTCAGCTTCTGCTTTACTGTGCACTAAAACTATGGCATTGAGGTCTCTTACATATAGGTTTCTTAACTCGCTTTTGAGCCATAAGACTTTTCTCTCCAGTAGTAAGGCAGTCAATGAAAGTCTAGGTATGACCACTGTTAGCTAACTTGATGAAGGTGTGTAATAAGGATGTTTGTGTGTCACTCAATAACCATTCTGGGAGTTTTACAGATACAAGTAATCCCAACTTATGACATAGCTGCATTATAATAAACTAAATCAGGTCTGTTTTTGTTCTTTTAAAAAATATTTTTTTTGAGTAATATGTACTATGGAGTCCTGGTGTGGCGCTGTGGGCCAATGTGTCAGACTGCAAAGTTGTTTGAACTTCAAGGTTGGTGGCTCAAGCTCACCAGCTGCTCCTTGGAAACTTTATACAGGGTTGCTATGGGTCGGAATCAACTCGACGGCACTTAACAACAATAATATGTACTATGTATAATGTTGTAGCACACACTTTGCTAATATTATCACTCTCAGTTGTTCACTCACAGATGGTATGATTTACTGTTCTAAGCACTGTCACAGAGCAGTGACAATGAAAGTGAGGGGGTAGAAAGAAGTATTCAACTCATGTCAGAACTAACTTATGACAAGAGTCATCAGAAAAAATTCTGTTGTAAGTCAGGGGCTATTTAGATATCTTTTTATTATTATCACCTCCATTTATACGTAAGACATTTAGGTATAAAGAGGATAAGAAACTCTCCTAGAGTGGACTAAACACCAGGCACTCTGCTGAACCCAGGGCTGAAGATTCTAACCACAATGAACTCTTTTTAACACATACTAGGACAAGATGAAATGGGCCTAAGCAATATTAATCTTTGGCATCCTTGGTGGACTGTTTGGTTCTTTTTTCTTTTCCTATGAGTATAAAGTTATTACTTAACTTAGTATTGTTGTTGTTTTCAAGTGCCTTGGAGTCAGTTCTGACTCACAGAGACCCTGTATAGGGTTTCCAAGGAGCAGCTGGTGGGTTTGAACTGCTGATCTTGTGGTTTGCAGTCCAGTGCTGATCCTACAGTGCCACACCAGTTATTGTTATTTAACTAGCCATGTGAGTAATTTCAGAACACTGTCTTAAACAACTTTTAAGTATCCTTTAGAGAATATTGAACAGGACGAATGAAGGAGCAAAATGAAAGGACTAAAAAGACGAGGACAAATACTATTTTCTAGTAAAATTAAAATGAAATTTTTCACCTGTGAAGTGGAATTTCACTGAATCTGGGAGACCTGAAAGAGTAGGAAAGTAAAAATCAGTATATAAAACATACTGGGGTCAGAGATAGGTGGATAAGGTCCAAAAGATGGGGGAGGGGTTAGGAAAGCAAAAGTTATTCAAACCTAAATTTTTCTGGTTTAAGGGAAATCACCAGGACAAATGTAATGCTTAATTAAATGGTGCCAACATTAATTTTAAATAACAGAAAGAACCACATAGTAGGATAATTTTATACTAAAGCAGTTAAGAGTGATTTATAACACATTCATTTAGATCCTATTTCATCAGTACATAAAATCCTGCAAATCAGTGAATGTGAATGATACCGTATATCACTGACAAAGAGCTCAGGTGGTGAATTCCATTGTAGAATTGATTGATGCCTGGGACATTGATTTATACACTGTAACAGTGTGCATGATTTATCTCTTGGCATTTATCCCATAGATTATACAGGATAGGTGTCTGCTCTCTCTAAAGAGACTTGAACAACTCAGCCAATCATAATGGATACAGAAATGCCTTCAGCCATGGCTGACATGTTTTCTTTCCCTCTAATCCCAGGATATCCAGAGTTTCTTGTAAAGTAGATCTTATAAAATAGGGGTTATAGAACCATGAACATATTTATGGGCTATTAGTTACCCGGTTACTCAACACTGGGGATACTCCTTAGAGAAGAGAGCTGTCCTTGCCATTAGAGATTGTCAAATTAATTGAGCACCGACCATTTTCCGGACAATTGAATTTATATAAATAATTGGAAATATTACTTTATGTCTTTACTAGAATCAAAAAAGTACCTCTAAACTTATTTAATCAATGATCAAGTCAGCATAAGAAATCAGCAGCTGTTGTTACTATATAAAATGCTGTATAGTAATCATTTTATGAGGTGCACATATCTTAAAGACTCTAAAGATGTAGGTTCCAAGATGTTTAGACTCATGCGAAGATAAAGACTCAAAACTCCTGCTTTGCAGCACTACTGGATCAAACGGAGAGATGGGGTGGTGAGGAATAAAGATATTCTGGCTTAGTGGAGAGGCACACACTGGTTGTAATTAGAAACTCAGTTACTTTTTTTGTTGGCTTTTACTTCCTTTAAATAGATGGCTTTTGTCAAGATGTTTGTCTGCATTCTTTATTTTTACATGAAACCTTCCCTGCAGACTCTTCTTAACTACATATCTGTCTACTATGACTTCTTCACACCATTTACATCATTACAGTCAAAAAGTTCTTAGTGAAAAGCCATCCTGTTCTATCTTAAGGAAGTTTCTAGGTAGTGCAGACAGTTAACACTCTTGGCTGTTAACCAAAAGATTGGAGGTTCGAGTCCACTCAGAGACAACTCAAAGAAAGACCTGGCAAATTACTTTCAAAACATCGAACACTGAAAACTCTCTGGAACATAATTTTTCTTTTATATACATGAGGTTACAATGAGTCAGAATTGATTCCATTGTATCTCAAAATCCAGACTACATGGTCTGGCCTCTATATCTCCCACCAGGCTCACCTTGCTTTGGTCTGTCTTCCTTTTCCACATCACAGCTACAATGACTTTCTTTCGATTGTATGTTCTCTCCCCGCACAGGGCCGCTGCATATTCAGTTTGTACCCTTCCTTCAGTAAGACTTGTCCAACCATCCCAATAAGCACACTTAGCCTTCTTGTTAGCTTAATTGTTTTGTTATTATTAAGTGCCATCGAGTCAGTTCTGACTCATAGCGACCCTGCATAATGCTTCTGAGAAGCAGCTGGTGAGTCTGAACACCACCGACCTTGCAGTTCAAACTGACCTTGCAGTCCAAGGCATTTACCCTCAGCGCCACACCAGGGCTCCTTGCTAGCTTAGATATGTTCCTTAAATGTGAACACTTCCTTGAGGAAGCCTTCCGTGAACCCTCAATCTAGGTCAGTCTTGTTAAAATGTTTAATGTCACCACTAAACATTCTTCTTAAAGTTCTTATCTGAGTTTGCAATTATCACTGGGTTCAATGTCTGTCTCTAGATTCCAAACTTGTTAAGAGCAGAGCCCATGTCTCTTCTTGCTCACCACTGTAACTCCAGTGACTGACTCATAACACACCAAAACCAAATCTTACATTGAGATGATTCTGATTCGTGGCAACCCATGAGTTTCAGAGTAGAGTTGCCTTCCATAGGGTTTTCATGGTTGTGATTTTTCTTCTGCTGAACTTTTGGGTGGGCTCAAATGATCAACATTTTGGATAGTAACTCAAATGGTTAGTAATTCAGAGCTTACCTATTTACACCATTCAGGAATTCTTGATTGATAAAATCAAAACTCCTTGTCACTGAATCGATCGTGACTCCTAGCAACTCTATAGGACACAACAGAAGTGCTCTGTAGGGTTTCTGAGACTGCAAATCTTTACAGGAGCAGAAAACCTCATCGGTCTCCCTCAGAGTAGCTGGTGAGGTTGAACTGCTCAACTTGTGGTTAACAGTGCAAATCTTAATCCATTACATCACCAGAGCTCCTGGCGACTGGGACACAGACAACACAAAATAAAGTTTACTAAGTATATGGTACATAAAGAAATGAAGGGGAAAAAAATGAGCTGTAACCAGGCTACATATTAGCCAATATGCCATAAGCTCTTGGTGTGGCGCTGTGGGTTAACGCACCAGACTACAAAGCTGTTTGAATTGCAAGGTTGGCAGTTCAACCTCACCAGTGGTTCCTTGGAAACAACATTCTGAATAATGCAGTGTCGCCAGACTATACATATAGATGGACTAGGGAAAGGGTCAAGACCTTCAAGATCCAGGCAGAGAGAGAAGGGAGCATTACCAGCGAAGGAGAAGGTCATGATCTCCTGGAGGTGAGGAGCTGCAGTAGGAGGTCGGTATAGGATGTTGCCTTTGTTAACATCTTCCTGTGTGAAATACCGGATGGGAGAGTGAGGCTGGTCTCGGTGCTCGATGATCCCTGGTAAGAGATTCAGCATGAGCATCAACAACAAATCTGACCACTGGCTGAATGACCAGAACCTCCAAGCCAGCCTGCCTCACCCTATTCCTTCCCCAGAATCTTTATTCCTCAGGAGGAACTCCTCTCAGGTTGCTTCTGTGTGATAGAATATTCTTTAGTTATTCAAGGTTATACAAGCAACGCAAATATGAGTCATTAGTAGGATTTGTTGAATATAAACCATAGACTAACATGCAATCTGGGAATCCCTGGGTAATGCAAGTGGCTATTAGCAGTTAAGGTTAACATTTTAACAAATGGTATGGATTAAGTTGTGTCCCCCCAAAATGTGCTATAAATCCTAACCTCTATGTCTGTGATTGCAATCCCATTTAGGAATGGCTTTTTTTTGTTATTTTCATGAAGCCAGACTAGTGTAGGGTATGTTTTGAGTCAATCTCTTTATGAAATACAAAGAGAGCAGATTAAGACAAGCAGGAAGCAAAGATGGGGAAAACTGATGCCAAGCCACAGGGAGCTCTCTAAGGAACCTGGAAATAAATGCAGAAGAGACAAGAACCTTCCCTGAAAGCTGACACAGAGAGAATGTCATCTCCTAGAGTTGGCCCTGAATGCAGACTTCTAGCGTCCTAAACTGTGAGAAAATAAATTTCTGTTTGTTAAAATCATCCTCTTGTGGTTTTTGTGTTATAACATCACTAGGTAACTAAGACAAGGGGTTAATGCTCTTGGTAACTAACTGAACGGCTAAAGACACCAGGGGTGTCTCAGAAGAAAGTCTTGGTGTTTTACTTCTAAACAACTAGACATTGAAGAAATGAAGGGAATAAACAATGAGCTGTAACCAGGCTACATATTAGCCAATATGCCAGATAGTGTAGTTCTATTCTAACACCATGAGATGCAGTAAAACTGATGACAACTACTGCTCCTAATGCCACTTAGACTAGGCAAGTCTTCAGAAATTTTAGTTTGTTGTTGTTGTTGTCATTAAGTGTCACCAAGTCAATTCCAACTCATATCAACCCTGTATAGGGTTTTCTAGGCTGTAAATCTTTATGGGAGTAGAAAGTTTCATCTTTCTCCCATGAAGCAGCTGGTGGGTTTGAACCACTGACCTTGTGGTTCACAGTCCAGTGCTTATCCTACAGAGTCACCATGCTCCCAACATTAAAGATACCGTATCATCATTATGAGATACTTTGAACCAAGTTTAAATTCAAAGGTCGTGATCCCTGAGAAGTTGGCATCCAGTAATGCTGGAGTGAGATTTTATCAGTCTTCCCTTTTTTCTTCAGAAACTTCTTCATCTTTGGTTATGATCTTTGGCAACAGTAACATAGGTCTTGATTACACTAAGAACAGATTCTGCAACTATCACCTCATTTGTGATAACGGCACTAGGGGCTCCAGATTTGCCTGTGGTTTCTAAATTTGGCGGGTACAGAACTGATGCTGTGATCATCTGTCATGGTCCATTAACTCTTTAAAGCAAGGGCAATGTGAGGCTTGGTGCTGAGCTGATTCCACTACTGAGACATTGAGAAACCTATGCACATTTTATAGATAGTGCCTAGACATTGAATTACAAAGAAGTCCTTCTGGACACCAGCAAGGGAGGGAGAACCTCTAGCTATGATTTAGAAGATTAAAAAAAAAAAAAAAAAAAATGGATGGGGTGACTTTTAGACTTCAAATTCTCTTGATTGTATCAAGAACGTAATGGACTTTAATTTTTAGACTTTAATATCTCTTTGGGAGTTTGATAAAGTGAAAGGGGAAGGGATTGGGCTTAGGGGAACAACCTCAGAGGTGGGAGCAAAGCTGGCACATAAAGGTCAATTTCCTTTCTTGTGAGGGGCAACAACAAACATAGCTTGTTGGGCACAGGTTTCTTAGAGGTTAAAAGATTTAAGGCTGGAGACGGTAGTGAGTGACTACCAATTTTCTGGCTATAGTTGTATATTTCTATGTTCCCCTAGAGCTCTTTATGAGAAGAAGTGTGACTTATCCAATTGGGGAAAGGAACTGAGTATTTGTGGTCCAGTTCCTTGCGCTCAGTCCCTTTGTAACAAGTGGAGTTCCTTGTCCTTAGCACTTGCTCATCTGGTTTGTTCTCTCCTGTTATAACTTCACCAGGGCAAACTCTGTCCTTGTAGACAATGGCTGTGTTTGTTTGTGAGTTCCATTCAGTGGCTGAAGTAAAAAGCCCCTATACGACATATATCGACACCATGTTATCTCATGCAGCAGACTGTACCAAGGCTGACCCATTCGTCTCTATCTATTTGACCACAGGGGAGGGGAACAAAACCTCAACAAGTATTTCCACATATATTAAGCAGAGAAAATTCCAAAACTTTTCAGACTATGCATAACTGGAAGACCAGAATATCACTCAAAAGACCATTTATTGCACATCTTACCTTGACTTGGATGCAGAGGTAGAGTGATATTGTATATAATCTTTCCACTTGGCCTTTCAGAGTTTACAAAGGAGAGGGAATGAGGCTGAATCACAGTCAGGCGGTCTTCTCGAGCCTAAACAAAAAATTTAAGAGGAAAAAAATGGGTGTAATGAAAACAAAAGCCAGAGGCAAAAACCAAACCTTAGTTTAAAAAAAAAAAGCAAAATTAAAAATGCACTCTGGGCTTTTAAATTAATGACACATAGCAACATTTTACCTAAGACTTCAAAAGAAGGATCTGGTGTCTGGAATTGCAGATTTTGTTAGGTATGGGGATCTATAACATGGTTATCTACAAACATACATTGGAAATATTGCAGGTTCTGTTCCAAACCACTGAAGTAATATAAAAGTTATGTTTATACTATAGTCTATTAAGTGTGCAATCATTATGAAAAACTGTGAGAATTACCACAACATGACACAGAGATACAATGTGAGCCCACGCTTTTTGAAAAATGGTGTTGACAGACTTGTTCAATTTAAGACAGCCATAAACCTTCAATTCATAAAAAATACAGATTATCTAAAAAGTGCAACAAAGCAAAATACGCACAAAAAAACAGGGTATGTATATAGTGCCCCCCTTCAGGTCTTCTTACAGCCTGACTCTTTTCTCCCTAGACCCCTGGCCCAGGCTTAAATTGATGCACTTTGGGGAGGTTCCCATCTAATCTCTGATTCCCTAGGTGTAAATCACACTGAGATGAGGCTTCATAGTTGGTTCACCACATCTTTCTACCTCTAACTTAATGGGTGAAGGCTGCATCTGGCAAGAAGCTGTAAGGAAAGTCTTGGTCCAATATTTGGCAAACACGTTCCAAAGGTTTGTAAAGGAAACCCTGGGGATCTCGAGCTCAAGATGCTAAAGATAAACTCATTTCAAACACCAAAAGGGGGTTACTATCTATTTTCAGAGATTTAAGAGCTGTTTGCTTATTATAGTACATGAAAAAAACTTTTTTTTCTGTTTCCAGAAAATTTTCCAGTATTTTCCTTTTTCCAGTCTACTATTCAGAGGAAGGACTCCCGGTGTGGCGCTGTAGGATTAGTACTGGACTGCTAATTTCAAAGCCGGCAGTTCTAACCTGCCAGCTACTCCTTGGAAACCCTATACAGGGTCAATATGAGTTGGAATCAACTCGATGGCACGTAACAGCAACAGCATTGAAAGGAAGTACACGTTGCTTTTCACTTACCACAGTGTTCAAAACACAATAATGGGTCAAGCAACAACGTATGTGTGTAGTTTTTTCTGTTTTATTTGCTGGTGCCCATATAAAAAAATTCTGACTTATGGTGGCTCCAAGTGTATCAGGATAGAGCTGTGCTCCACAGGGTCTTAAAAAGCTGATTTTTGTTTGACAGTAGCTTGAAAACATCATACATAAAAATAAATAAATAAATAAAAAGTAAAAGGTCATTTAAAAAGACAGGAAAGGAAGAAAAGACTCTGAAATTTGCTTCTGAAAGTAGAACAGCTAAAGTGAAAGCAAGAAATTATGAAGTAAAAGAGCTGAACAGAACACTTCAAAGGAAGAAAAGTTTTGTAATGAAATGTACAAAGACTTAGAGTTAGAAAACCAAAAGGGAAGACACAGCTTTGTATTTTTTAAGCAGAAGAACTTAAGAGAACATCCAAGCCTCAAGTTATAATTCTGAAGGTCCAAATGAGGACTTCATGCTTGATGAAGTAGAGGGATCCTGAATGAGATGGCATAGGACCAGGCAGCATTTCATTCTGTCTCTATGAGTCAGAGCCATTGCAATGGCACTTTAATGACAACATGGGCAAAATGTTGCACAAAGCAGAAAGCATTGAAAGATGATAAAGGGAACACACAGAGTCACTGCACTTAAAAAACAAAAACAAAACAAAACAAAAAACAACACCTGCTTGTTCAACCATTTCAGGAGGCTTCTCAATATGATCAAGAACGGATGGTACTGAAGGAAGAACTTCAAGTTGTACTGAAGGCAACGGTGAAAACCAAGGTTCCAGGAATTGACAGAATACCAATTGAGATGCTTCAGCAAATGGAAGCAGTGCCACAAATGCTTCCTTGACTATGTCAATAAATTTGGAAGATAGCTACATGGCCAACTGACTGAAAGAGATCCATATTTGTGCACATTCCAAAGAGAGATGATCCAACAGAATGTGGAAATTATTGAACAGTATCACATGCAAGTAAAATGTTGATGAAGATAATTCAAAAATTGTTGCAGCAGTACATCAACAGGTAGCTGCAAAACGTTCAAATCCGATTCAAAAGAGGACATGGAGCAAGAGATGTTCTTGCTGATATCATATGGATCTTGATTGAAAGCAGAGCATTCAATCACCAGGAGGCTGTTCATCTGTGTTCACGATGCCAAAGCATTCAACTATGTGGACCATACATATTATGGATAATATTGTGAACACCAGGAATTCCAGAAAACTTAGTTGTGTTCATGTGGAACCTGTACATAGACCAACAGGCAGTAATTCAAACATAACAAGGGGACACTGTGTAGTTTAAAATCAGAAAAGGCATGCATCAAGGTTGTATCCTTCACGATACATACTCAATCTGTGTGCTGCACAAATAATCTAAGAAATTGGACTATATTAAGAAGAACACAGCTTCAGGATTAGGTTTAACAACTTGCAATATGCAGATGAACCAACCTTGTTTACTGAAAACAAAAAGGACTTGAAGCACTTACTGCTAAAGGTCAAATAATATAGCCTTCATGTGGCGCTGTGGGTTAATGGGCCAGACTGCAAAGTTGTTTGAACTGCAAGGTCGGCAGTTCAAGCTCACCAGCTGCTCCTCAGAAAACCTACACAGGATCGCTATGGGTCAGAACTGACTCGACGGCACTTAACAACAACAACAACATAGATTACACTACAACATTAAACAAAAATCCTCACAACTGGACCAATCAACAACATTACAATAAAGGAGAAAAGATTGAAATTATCAATGATTTCACTTTAATTGAAGCCATAGTCAATGACCATGGAAGCAGCAGTTAGGAAGTCAATGTACGGCCTTGGGCAAACGTACTGCAGAAGGTCTATTTAAAGTGTTAAAAAGCAAAGCTGTCACTTTGGAATGACGATGGCAAGATTTTGTTTCATATATTTTGGTTGTGTTATTAGAAGACCATGGAGAATGAACTGCTTCGCAGAGCAGAGGGTCAGTGAAACCAGAGGAAGCTCCTCAGTGAGATGGACTGACACAGTCACCGTTAAGATCAGCTCCAACACAGGCAGTGTGGAGAAGATGGCTCACCACCAGGCAGTGTTTCATTAATTCTGTTGTGCACGGAATCACTATGAGTCAGAACCACCTCGACAGTACCTAACAACAAAACAACACATCATCAGGACTTGCTTCCAAGGTGCCTTTTGGTAGACTGGAACCTCCAATTTTTTTTGGTTAGAAACCAAACATTAACTGTTTGCACCATCCAGGGATTTGTATACCTATGTTGTTGTTAAGTGCCATAGAGTCGATTCCAACCCATAGCGACCCTGTGTAGGGTTTCCAAGGAGCAGCTGGTGAGCTTGAACCGCCGACCTTGCAGTTCAAACGGCTTTGCAGCCTGGCGCATTAACCCACAGCGTCACACTATAATACCCATGAAAAAATAATGAGAGAATCAGAATCCATGATTAGGCATTGCAGTAAATTGGGGCCAACAGAGAAACAACACAATGGAAAACTAGGCTGGGTCAGAAACAGGCTGATATAAAACAAAACAATATCCAACTCACTGCAAGCTGACCCCTGAAGGGGGACTAAAGTTTGACATGAGCATGTCCTGCTCTTTGAAGCCCTGCTCCTTTAAGAAGGAATTTCCCTATTTTAGGAAAAGATTAAGCAGGGCTCAATAATGTTCATGGAGTCAGGCGTGGTGTTCTTCCTTTTAACCCTGAAAAAAAAGATTGAAGGTTGTAATTGCTTTGTAATTGTCCCTGAGGCATACTTGTCTCGGGAGAGGCTGCATGTGCAGGTCAGGACAACCCTACCTCCACCCCCACCCCATAGTAAAGAGTCATATTTCAGGCTGCTGCTCAGGTCTGGAATGTAATGAGCAAGGAAAACCAGAAGTGCAAATAGCAGCTGGTTTCCCATCCTAAAATAAAACAAGTAAGGGCAACAGATTAAAAATATATAACCTATATGGGGGGTTTACAGC
This sequence comes from Chrysochloris asiatica, assembly GCF_000296735.1. NCBI lineage: Eukaryota > Metazoa > Chordata > Mammalia > Afrosoricida > Chrysochloridae > Chrysochloris > Chrysochloris asiatica. The sequence goes on from NW_006408732.1 coordinate 3,720,076, forward strand.
CCCAACTTGTATGCTCAGGCCTACAGACAGGTATACGTGTGGGTATACACACACAGACAAAAACATAGGCTCAGTACACTTAGTACAGTGTTGTACCTTTAATCTCATACCCATCAGAATAACTGAAAATCCTCAAGAATACTACTGGGATATTTTTACAAATCTAGTTATCCCTGAAACAATAAAGCAATAATAAGAAGAGAGAATTATAATGGACAGAAACTATGGAATAGGGAAATATGTTTTAGCAGATATTCTATTAAAGAATTTATCGATAGTATTTCTCTTGTAATACAAGTAGACACTCGGTAGAAAAAAATAGAAGTTGGTTCTCTGAAGAAAGCAATATTGAGGCTGAGTATGTATCAAAGTGTAATCAATTTTAAAATTGGCTATTTGCAACTGTCAATATTTATCAATTAAACATAATAAGAAACCGGAGGTGAAATTTAATAGAAATCATTACTAAAGACACTTTTTAAAAGTAAAATTTCCGTCAACACAAGAAGATTACAGAATAATGGCTTTTGTAATATACATGGTGGTGGTGGTGGGCCAGGAGTTGGTTCTGACTCATAGTGACCCTGTACAGGGTTTCCGAAGGAGCTCTGCTAGCGTAGCGGTTACAAGTCAGACAGCTAACCTCAAGGTCAGCAGTTCGAAACTACCACTGTTCTGCAGGAGAAAGATGAGGCTTTTCTGCTCCCATAAACATTTCCAGCTTTGGAAACCCAGCTAGTAGTTTCAAACTGCTGACCTTGAGGTTAGCAGCTTGACTTGTAACCACTATGCTATCATATCACCTCTGAATATATCCAGAGTCTAAGTGCTTCTCCCCACCTTCACTGCCCAGCCCCCCTCCTTAGAGCCACAATTTCTCATTTGGATTACCACAAAGCCTCTTGTCCCTATCTACAGTCCATTCAACCTAGCATAAAGAGCTCTCCCTATTGCAGGGCTATTTTATTCAGAATAAAAGCTAAGTTGCTCTGATGAGTCATGTGGCTCTACATGATCTGTCCCTCCCTGCCTCCCTGTCCCTCCTTACTACATCACTGAATTCCTGTCTATTATTCTCTCTCATCACCAGCCACTCTGGCTTCCTTGCTGTGCCTTGAATATCCAAGCACAGTTCCAACTCAAGGCTTCCACATAGACTGTTCCTTGGATCTGTACTATGCTTTCCTCAAATACCTGTCTGGCTATCTCACATACCTCCTGCAAAGGTTTTCTTTAACTGTTATAATAATATCTCAATAAAACCCACCAGAACCACCTGATTTAAAATGGCCACCCAAGCAGTCCTTGCCCCTAGCCCTGTCCCTCACCACTACAGTCTTGATCCTCTTTGCCCTGATATACTTTTTTGTTTTACATAATGCCTCTCACGAACATACCATACGTAAGTTTCTTAGTCATTGTGAGAAACGTTGTTGATGATACCCAGATACTGCCTCAGCCCCTCTTGGTTACTGGTGGGTCAGTATAAAGCCCTGACTCTAGGGCTTTACCAATAGCAGTGAGGTTGGACCGGGATCGGGCAGTGTTTCATTCTGCTGTGCATAAGGCTGCTGTGAGTCAGTACCGAGTCGATGGTCCTAACAACAACAAGAAGGACTTTACCCTGATGTGTCTCCAGAAGGAGAAAGGGGCTGGACCGCTTTATCCTTTATGAGGTCACTGATGAGTTATCATGAATGCTTACTGACAAATGCTCAAGAAATGCAATCTATACTCATTTTAGTAAGAGTGGAGCTTTTTAATCAGACTTTGCAAAATTGGGTGCCAAACCCAGAAGACACGGGCAGACACACCATGCAGCCGTTCTGCAAATAATTTTATCTCCTAGCTCAGATGTCCCTCTCCCAGTTTCTCACTGACTGAGTACTTTAGGATTAACAATCTCCTCTGCCATCACCTACTTCCCCTTGATGGTTGCATTCTTATTTCAAGCTCCTCCTTCTCTAACATGTTCCTTTCCCCCTGCCTTAGTCTCTCCTGCTCACATACATACCCCAGGTGCACAGGCCTCTGTTGCTATGTCCACCAACAATCTATGTCTGGTCTAGCAATTTCCTGGAACCCCTTATTCCTGAAGATGGATGATCTTGAGAGTGTCTCACATTATTGCGCTTATTACTTACTGCCTATTTCCCTGCAAGAGAGTAGAACGGGAATGCAAACTCCACAAAAACAGGGATCTTTATTCAGGGACGGATCTCAAGCACCTAGACAAGTGTCTGGCTCGTGGTAAATGTGCAGTAAGAATCCCACTGTGAAAAGATTTAGCTAACAAATGAAGGAATACTTTTAACAACTTCATCAACAAAAATTTTAAATGCTTTCTTTTGCATTCAATGTGGCCTGAAGACTGGAGGGGCAGATATTTTAACACTTGATGATTTGTTAAGGGCTGTCTCAGTCAGTTCCAACTGATAGTGACCCTGTAAAGGGTTTCCAAGGAGTGGGTGGCAAGTTTGAACCACCGGCCATGTGGTTCGAACCGACCTTGTGAATCAGTGCATTATCCTACAGCACCACACCAGGACTCTATAAGCCTTAGCAAAGTGTGCCTGGCTTCAACCATTAAACTGCCAAGTCAGGATTTATCAATAATGGTATTGTCATACTTTCTTTAAAAGAAAAACAAATTTCATACGTTGATTGTCATTCTGCCAAAGTCAGCAACATCCATAGCAGGCCTGAGAAATTAGATAGACGATAAGGAGAATGAAGGTCTCCTCTCACAGTTCATGCAGCAAACAGTAAGAACCTACTATGTCGCTATGGGTCGGAACCGACTCGACGGCACTTAACAACAACAACAACTATGTACAAGGAACCAAGCAAAGAGCTATAGGAGATGTAAGATGAAGTAGATATAGACACTTCTCTCAAGCAGTTCCAGTTTTAGTAGGGAAGGTCATAAATAACTCTAAGGAAGAAAATGCTAAACAGCATGAAAGGTTCAGATAAAATGCAACAAGTATTGCAAGGCTAAAGAAACATTTCCAGTGATTATAGATAATAATTCCATTAGTGTTGGAAAGGTCTCAGAATAAAACATGGACACAGAAGCCCACAGCTATAAAACAAGTACAACCTGTCCCAACTTAAGTCTACACCTACACACACATAATCTATCCCCTTTAAGTGGATCATTGCTAGCCTCATAAAAAGGGTTTAAAGAGAAATCTTGCTATAGTCTAGAAACAAATGAAACAAAGAAAGAAGAGCTTTCATGTTCAAGGCCTTTCCCTCAAGTGGTGACTTTGGACAACCCAAGACTGAGTAGCCTGCAACCAATATGTTCTCCTAAACAGCAAATAAATCTGGTCATGCTGCTCTTCTGCTGCAAATCTTTCAGCACTCTCCTTATAGGCAGTCCCTAGGGAATGAATGTAGGACTTATGAACCACTCCTATTTTAATGCCATGCAAATATGCCCTCACTTTGAAATGATTCAACCAACCCATACTCATTACAAATTCTTCATCACAATCACCTTCAGTTTCTGCACGTATAGCTTTTAAATTAAAGTAGGCTAAATTAGGACTTCATACACCTGGTCTGACTTATTTAGTAATTCTTAAAGACACAGTTAGGAATCATATTCCTAACTGGGGACTGTCTAAACTTCCCCAGCGGCCTTTTAGGATAAAATGTCAACAGTTCTGTCTGATTTTTAAGGTCTTCCATGATCTTATTTCTTCTTCACCTTGGGATTTATGTTCCAGCTCACTGAACTACCTGCAGCTCATCAAACAGGCCATGTTCTGTGTCTCCAATTTTTTCACTTGCTACTGCTTTTGCCAGGAGCCCTGATGGCACTGTGGGCTAGGCACTGGACTGTTAATCACAAGGTCAGATGTTCAAGCCTACAAGTCACTCTGCAGAAGGATGAAGCTGTCTGTTCAGATTTACAGTATTGGAAACCCTACATAGGGCCACTAAGACTCAGAATCAATTTGATGATCCTGGGTTTGTTTTTTTGATTTGGCCCCTTTTTCCAGGAATGAACTATTTCTAGTCTGGTTCTTCAAGTGTGATTCCCAGAGCAGCAGCAGGAACAGCACCTGGGAACTTATTAGATCTGCTCATTCTCAGTCCTCTCCTAGACGTACTGAATCAGACAACTGAGGTGTCACTCAGCAATCTGGGTTTTAACAGATTCTGTATGTGATTTTAATGCATGCTGAGTTTGAGAGTCTAGCCTAGAGATATTTTACCTTCAACCTTAAGATTCAGTTCAGGTCACCACCTAGAGAAAACCTTTTTTGGACCACATCACCCACTTCCATTGGATTAGGTGACCTCCTGTATCCTTGCTCTATCATAGCATTTATATATTTGTTATGACAAAATACAAATGCTTATACATTTCTTTGCCTACCCCTCATAGGACTGAAGTTTCTAGAGAACTGGCACTGTTTTACTCTCCCTGAATCACCAATATCTGCCACAACACTTAGCATAAATTCCACCTTGCTGTAAGGTCAATTCTGTCTCATGGTGGCCCCATAGGTATCAGAGTAGAACTGTGCTCCATAAGGTTTTCAGTGGCTGATTTTTCAGAAGTAGATCTCCAGAGTTATCTTCTAAGATGCCTCTGGAAGGACTCACACCTCCAACCTGTCAGACAGCAGCTGCTGAGCGTGTTAGCCACTTACACCACCCAGGGACTCCTGGAATAAGTCAGGGGTTCAATAATATTTGTAAGTGACTTAATGAGTGGAAAGGTAGACTCTTACCCATAAAGACATAAATGAATATACTAAATGGTTCATAATGTATTTACTAATTAAGAGCAAATCTTGTAAGCTTAGATGTCGTTGCTGTTAGGTACTGTCCAGTCCGTTCTGGCTCATAGCGACCCTGTTTCTAATAAGCGGGTGGTAGGTTTGAACCGCAGACCTTGTGGTTAGCAGTTCAGTGCTTACCCTAGAGCACCACATGAGTTCAAATCACAGAATTGACGATGTGCTTTTGTCATAGATTACAAGTATATTCCAGAGTAATGTCCTAAATTAGTGTCAAGATAAATACAGAATGTGTTTACTTTAAGGAGCCCTGGTGGTGCTGCGGGTTAAGCACTGGACTGCTAATGCCAGGTTGGTGTTCTAACCTACCATCTACTGTGTGGGAGAATGATGAGACTATCTGCTCCCGTCAAGATTTACAGTCTCAGAAACCCAGTATAGGGTTGCTCTGAGTCGGACCTTACTTGATGGTGGTGAGCTTCGTTTGGTTTGGTGTATATTTTAAGGACTAAACAAACAAACAAACAACAAAACAAACCCACTGCCACTGAATCAATCCATCTCATAATAACCCTGTTGTTGTTAAGTGCCGTTGAGTCGGTTCCGACCCATAGCGACCCTGTACAGGGTTTCCGAGGGTGTAAATCTTTACAGGAGTAGAAAGCCTCATCTTTCTCCCACGGAGCAGCTGGCAGTTTCAAACCGCTGACCTTAAGGTTCGCAGCCCGATTCGTAACCACTGTGGGACAGAGTAAAACCACGCCACAGGGTTTCCGAGACTGTAAATCTAAATGGGAGTAGACAGCCTCATCTTTCTCCTGCAGAGCAGCTGGTGAGTTCAAACTGCCGACCTTGCTGTTAGCAACCAGCACTTGACCCACTGCACCACCAGGACGAATCACATTTTATGGCAAACTAAGCTTTGAGATTGTCTCGATTACTATGGACAGATTTAATCAGCAAACTTGCAACCTTAGACCCAAAAGGTTAAGCAACTTGAAAAGTCTCTTCAGAGCATCACAGCAACAGAGCAGAAATGGCGCGAGTCTTACTGGCTCCTGCCTACCCCACCCTCCTTTTTGTTTTGCCTCTAAACTCAAAATAACACCACATTAGCATTTAGCGAGGAATGTGTATGCACCTTTTTCTTCACAGTTTAGAGAAAATTCTGATCCAAGTTCCTCCAGTCAGAATGATGAATTATAGACTTTATAGTGTTGCTGAATTATGATTTCTTTAAATTATGGTTTACGCTGGAAATGCCGAGACCAGCTATTCATTAAAAACTTTCTATTTCCCCCTCAGTGTCTCTGTCACGCCCCAGACCCATAATTTCTGAAACCATAGCTGCTCTCTTTGTTGTGGGCTCAAGGCTGACACACAACTTTGGAGTGTAATTATGTAGGCGCTAACTTAAAATGTGGATTCATGATGATTAATTTACATTGACTTATGTTTGTGCGTCTGTTGAGAAGAAGGGTTCTGGCATTCTGTAGCCCAGTCTCTGGGTTACAGTGGAGTTGCTAGTTGCCTAAACCAAGTTTCATGTACTAATTTAGCTGTCCCCTGGCCTCAAACCTCCTCCCCACACAATGTACAGGGCATTCTATGGTTAGCCCCCTGACCCCTATATCCTCAACATGCCTCCTCTGACTTCCTGATTTCTTCAGGCTTAGTGAATGAGGGGCAATTTCTCAGTATCCACATTCCCTTGTGCCCCTGCTGCTTTTCCTTGTTGTTTTTACTTCTGGTGGTGCCTTTCATCATCACCCCTCTGTTCCCCTCAATTTGCCCGGTGAAACTTCAAGTGGATAATGTACACTCCTGTGTGTAGATTCAGCATAAATAGCCCCCTCACCAAACCCCCAAAGGAACCCCCGCTGCTGAGTCCATTCTGACTCCTAGGGTCCCTATAGCACTAAGCAGAGCTGCTGCACTGAGTTTCTGGGGCTATAGGTCGTTTTGGAAGCAGACTGCCTCATCTTTCTCCTACCAAGTGGCTGGTAGGTTTGAACTGCTGACCTTTTGGTTAGCAGCCTAATGCTATAATAGAAACAAAACTTTTATTGGACTTCTGGAAAACAAAATAACAGTCTAGGTGAACAATTAAACCTGAATGGTACTGATGAAGTAAGCCTGAAATTTCCTCCAAGGGCTCAGGAAAGGACCTTTGATGGTCTGGGATGCTGTAGAAAGAATATCAGCAATGGGTGGGAGATGGAAATGGATTCCACCTAATCTTCTTTTCACTCTGGGAGTTTTAAGTTTCTTTTATAAGTTAGTGAGGAATGCGTTTACAGACTGGCATTAGTATTAAGTTCTGGGCCTGTCATTCACTGGATATTGAATCAGAAAGTTCTACCACATCTTGTAAATGTGCCTTCTTCAAGCAGAAACCCAAGCTCCCCCACCAAACTCACAGTCATGTGGAGAGACGCTCCCAGAGAGAGCTTCGGCGCCTCCGGGGTCTGTGGCAAGATGGCGATGTTGAAAGTGCGGCTCTCCAGATGGGTTTGGGCATCTGTGGCACTGGATACCTGGAATGGAAAGTTACCCTGTGAAACACTCCTAGTCTTCAGGCAGGAACACATTTATGTATTAATTTTTCTTCATTTAAACCATCTGCTTTGAATTCTACAGGCTCCTGCATTACAATCTTCTCTCTGTGCTTTGTAGCTTAATTTTTTACTGATAATAAAAATGATACCACTGTAGGAATTCTAAAAATACAGGAAAATGTAAGCAAGAAATAAAAACCACCTATTTCACTATTTCACCTATTTCACTATTTAGGAATAATCATAAACAATTTAATGCATTTCAGCTTAATCCCCACCCCCCCTTTTCTGTGCATCAGATGTTGCATGCAACGTATATTTTATTTTCCACAAATATGATCTTTTGCTGTATCATGATACCTTCTTGAAAACATCACTACTAGATAGCTACATAATATCCCATTATGAGCTTATGCTGTTAGGTGCTCAAAAGTTAGCTACAAAGCATGGAGACATCATGTACAATACAATGAAGCATTGCTTGATCCTATACAATCTTTATGATAACTTACATATTTGAACTCACGTTTGTAACCATTTTGCAGAGCCTTCCAACCTAGGGAGCTTATGAGATCCGACAGTACTCTGTGGTGATCTATATAGGGTTTTAGTGGCTAATTTATTTTTATTTTTAATGTTTTATTACGAATTATGTGATAGTTTACTTGGGAGAACATTAGTTTTACATTCATCCTATCCTATATTGTTTCATTTCCATGGTTACAATCCCCTCCATGCATCATCAACCGACCAAAGGGTATACCCTTCAAGCCTGCCCCCTGGTCATCAGCACACAGCCCCTCTCCCTCTTTTGGTCTAAAGTCCCCAGCTGCTCCATCTCTCCACATCATCGTCTCTGCCTCCATGTCAGGCATCACTGCTTCTCTGGGTAGGGTCTTGCTCTCCATTCTTTTCCCTTGTCCCAGGGACCTCCACTCCTAGACTGCAAAGTTAATCACTCCCCTCCTTGTTACAAAATGTCTACCTTTACATTTCCAACCCTCACAATCAGTCCTGTTGACAATTATTCACTATTGTATCACAAGAGACCTATCCGCATTTCATTTCATCAGCCCCGCCTAGACAGCTTGGATACTACTCAGTGGAGATTCTACCTTCCTCCATGCCCTCTGGATCTAGGTTCCTTCTTGAAAGTTTGTAATCCAGTCACTTCTTGCCTTTGTAGCCCTCCCCACTTTGGGTAGCCAATGTCCAAGTTGTCCATCCCTGTCTACTCTGTGTATGGAAGGAGTGGGAATGATCCTCACTGTAAAGATTTGTTCCCTCTTTTGAGCTACTGCATCCATAGGTGTAGGTTAAATCCATCAAATTGTATCAGATTACTCTTTTTTTCCTCTTCTTTCTTCTTCTGGTTGAGTTCTGATCATCCAGTCATTGAAGTCAGGTTAAGTGGTTATTATCTGCAAGTGTGGGTGTTCTTACGCATATGCCCTCTCTTCTTATCAGCTGGACGCCTCACTCTCCACTCTAGTCCTCTGTGGCTATGTCACTGACTCTGGGCCCAAGAGTCCCCAGGTCTTGCCACACTTCTGGCCAACCAGGTCTTCACCCGGGTTCACAGGAGTCTATTGAACATTGTAGGGCTTAGCTTGCAGCTTCACTGCTGTTTTTCCCTCACTTCCCCTTATCGGTGATGAATGTGGTCACCAATCAGAGCGTGTATTTCCATTGAGTCTTAGTCTTGGAAGGGGGTTTGCTCTGAGGGGACCCAACCACTTGCCTTGATGTCTCCTGGGCAAGCAACTTGCTTGTTCTTGTAGTAATCAGTCGATCTGCCTATATTGTTTTGTATTTTTCCTGTTGGTCTTTCTTTCAAGAAGTATCTTTTGTTCTTTTAGCCACTCCAGTCTGGTCTGAGTGGTTAATTTTTAATAAGAATTTTTATTTATTTTCTTGTTGAGAACATATGCAGCAGAACATTCAACAGTTTCTACATGTACATTTTAGTGACAATGATTACATGTTTTGAATTGTACAACCTTTCTCACCTTTCTTTACTGAGATGTTTCTCCTTCATTAATAAAAATTCAAGGTCCTGTTAGGACCTTGTTGTTAGGACAAGTTGCTGTTGTCAGCTTGATCACACACAGATAGTTCTTAAAGGAGCATAACACTCACAGCTGACATTTTTTACTAGCTAAGTTAAACTATTGTCAGTTAGTAAAAAACATCAGGGGATATTTCTGGTTTAAAGTTTTAAAGATTATCTTAGGGAAAAAGTTTCAGTGGTTAATTCACCCTCCATAGATCCAGAAAGTCTATAGTACAAGAAATTTTATAATTCTGTTCTGCATTTTACCCCTTTTGATCAGGATTCTGCTATGGAATCTTTGTCAAAATGTCTATTAATGGTAGCCGGGTACCAGGAAGTCTTTCTGATCTCATGGCAAAGGAGGCAGTTGTTCATGGAAGTATAGCCACACATTCTATATCCTCCTGTTTCTGATTCTCCATCATTCTGTGTTATTCTAGGTGAACAGAGACCAATTGTAACTTGGGTGGCCACTTGCCAGCTCTTAAGTCCCCAGGTACTATGCAATGAACTAAGAAGGAGAATAGAAGCAATAACATGTAATTAGGGCAATTAAGTAGGATGTCCCATGAAACCATGACCCTAAATCTCCAAACCAAGGAACCAAATCCCATGAGGTAGTTGGCTGTTACAGATAAGCAGCCTCAGCAGTTATTCATATATATTTTTGGGGTCATTGTAAATATATCTATCACACAACTTTTGCCAACTTTTTGTCAGGTATACAACTTATTAACAGGAATTTACAATAACTGGCTGTGAACCCTACTCTTAATCAATGCAATTTTTCCATCACTGTTACCCCTCTTTTCCCTCTCCCTCCCTCCCTCCTACCTGTGATAACCACTAATACGAGGGACTTCAAAGAATCGATGGAAAAGTGCAATGAGAACAATATTGTAATTTTCCCTCTAACTTCGTGAAGCTCCCTCATAAGCATGGTTCTCTGCACATTATCCTTTTCTTGTTTTTTTATATAAATGAGGTCATACAACATTTGTCCTTTTATGATTGACTTAATTTGCTTTGCATAATATCTTCAAGCTCCAATCATACTGTACGTAGCATGTATCAAGATTTCATTTCTCCTAGTGGCTAAGTAGTGATCCACTGTATATGTTGTTGCTGTTGTTAAGTGCCATCAAGTCAATTCTGACTCACAGTGACCCTGTATAGGGTTTCCTAGGAGTGGCTGGTGAGTTTGAACTGCTGACCTTGCAGTTCAGCCCAATCTTGTGGTAAAGGGCTTATCTTATGGCACCACACCAGGAATCCATTCCATTATATGTATGTACCACATTTTGTTAATCCATTTATCTGTTGATGGGTATTTAGACTGTTTCCACCTTTTGACTATTGTGAACAGTGCTGCAGTGAACACTGGTGTACAAGTCTCTTTTGAGTTTGTTTTCAAGTATTTGGGTTATGTACCTGGAAGCATATTTGCTTGGTCTTATGGCAGTTCTATTTTCAGTTTCTTGAGGATCTTCCACAGCAGCTAAACCATTTTACATTCCTAACAGCATTGGATAGGAGCTCTAGTAGCGTAGTGGTTACGAGTCGAGCTGCTAACCTCAGCGTCAGCAGTTTGAAACTACCAGCTGTTCTGTAGGAGAAAGAAGAGGCTTTCTGTTCCCGTTAAAGATTTACAGCCTCAGAAACCCTGTACAGGATCACTATGAGTCAGCATCAACTCCACAGCACCAACTCCACGGCACATAACCACCACCACCACTACCAGTATTGAATAAGGGTTCCAATTTCCCCACATCCTCAACAAAATTCATTTTCTTTCTTTTTTAATATTAGGCATCCTGGTGGTCATGGTAATGGTGTGCTGTGGAGTTGGTTGTGACTCACAGTGACTGCATAGAGTTTCTGAGGCTGGAAATCTTTAGGGGGGCAGAAAGCCTCATCTTTCTCCTATAGAACAGCAGGTAGTTTCAAACTGCTGACCTTGAGGTGAGGTTAGCAGCCTGATTCATAACCACTACGCTACCAGAGTTCCATTTTTAGGCATCCTAGTGGGAGTATAATTGTATCTCATTATAGTTTTCACCTGTATTTCTCAGTGGCTAATGAGTTTTTTTTTCAAGTGTTTGGTGGCTATCTGAATATAACCTTTGGAGAAATGTTTAATCAAGCTATTTGTCCACTTTATAATTGAGTTGTCTTTTTGTTATTGAGCTCTCCAAATTCTGTAGATATTTTAGTTATGTGATTCAGATATATATTTCTGAAGATATTCACCCAATTGATAGCTTGTATTTTCACTTTTTTGGTAAAGTCTTTTTATAAGCATAAGTTTTCTTTTATTTTTCAAGTTTTGATTGAAGTTTTAAATTTTTATATATGAATTTAAAAATTCATTTATTTTTTCCTTTGCCATTTACATTTTTGTTAATGTATTAAATAATTCATTGTTGAAAAATTGACTTGATAGTATTGCCTCTGCTTATTCTTTGAATAATTTTATGGTTTTTAGTTTGTACATTTAGGTTCTTAATTCATTTTGAGTTTTTTGTGTTTAGGCCATGAGAAACAAGGGTCCTGTTTCCTTTTTCTGCAAGTGGAAACCCAATTTTCTTAGTATCATTTATTGAAGATGCTCTTTTTTCCTCATCAAATAAGACTTAGGTACCACTGCCAAAAATCAGTTGACCATACATGTGTGGTTTAATTTCTGGACTCTGAAGTCTAGTCCATTGGTCTTTGTGTCTATCATTATACCAGTATCAGGCTGTTTTGATTACTTTAGCTGTACAGTATTTTTTTAAAATCAGGAAATGTGAGCCTTTTTCTTTCAGCATTGTGTTAGCTACTCAGGGTCTCTTTCTTTCTATACAAAGTTGAGGATTGTTGTTTTCCATTTTTGTAAGGCTGTTGGGATTTCCACTGAGATTGCACCGAATCTCTAGAATGCTTTGGGTAGTACTGACACCTCCTCAGTTTTCCAATCCATGAACACAGAACATCTTTCCATTGACTTAAGGCTTCTACAGCCTTTTTCAGCAGTGTTTCATAGTTCTACAATAACATCCTTGGTTAGACTTATTCCTAGGTCTAAGACTAGGTATTTATTTTTTAGATGATATTTAAATGGAATTTTCTTTTCGGATTTCTCATTGCTAGTGTATAAAAATCCAGAAAATTTTTGTTTTCGGACCTATTACCTTATAACTTCGCTAAACTCCTCTATTAGCACTAGGCATTTTCTTGTGGACTACTTGGAATTGTCTAGATATAAAATTGGAATCCTAGTGTGGTGATGTGGGATAAAGCACTAGACTGTAAGGTCGGTTTGAACCTCAAGATTGGTAGTTTAAACTCACCAGCCGCTCCTTGGAAACCGTATCTAGGGTCACTATTAGTCAGAATTGACTAATAGTCAATTAGTCAGAATTGACTAATAGGCACTTAACAACAACAAATATAGAATTATATTATCCACGAAGAGAGGTAATTTTACTTCCGCTTACCCAATCTGGATACTTTTAATTTATTTTTATAGTCGTCTTGCTCTGGCTAGAACTTGTAACACAATATTGGAGACACCTGATGAGAGTGGTGCCTTTCTTGTTTTCTCCACTTCAAGGGGTAAGCTCTGTTTTTCTGTTAGTTGTTGGCTTCTCCCTTCTATTGCAATCTCATTTAGGGGTTTTTGTAAAGAAAGGAGATTAGACTTGAACAAATGCCTTTTCTGTACC
>NW_006408732.1:3738758-3739548 GCF_000296735.1 Chrysochloris asiatica
CACTCCATATTGTGTGGAAAGAGCACATTTTGTTCATCCAGTCATCTGTGGATGGACATTTGGTTGTGTCCATTTTTTGAACTGATGGGGATACAAAGTAAAAAAAAAAAAAAAAAAAAAAAGGGTATTTAGGAAATCTTTGTACCTTTCTTGCAATTTTTCAGTACATTTAAAATTAAAATGAAAGTTTAAAATAATTATCTAGCTTAATCTCTTCAAAGAAACCTAAGACCCAAGGGGTACGTTTGCCTAATTCAGAATTATACAGTTATAATAAATCATACCATATAGTTAGACTTGTTTTATAATAATACAGATTCTTGTGTAGATTTTACTTTTCATTATTTTTGTAGTTATCAGACATGGAATTGTTTTTATATTGTGCAAAAGTTAATTTTTGCTCACTACATAAAATTTTTTATTTAAAAATCTGATAGAGGAAGAAAAAAACCTATTACACCTCTGCTATTTAATCTGTCAAGTCAAATAATACCCACACTCTGGTCATATTAAAACACCCACCCACGTCTATGGCTGACAACACTGAGTGTGCATGTAAAATGATTGTTGAATAGGTGAGTGGCAGTGGAGTATGCATCAAACCATTTGCAAATCAACCATGGCTCTTCCCACGAATTAATCCATGACAGACTTAGGTTTTGAAAAGTCTGTACGAGATAGGTACTGAAACAACTCACGGAAGAACATAAACAGAAGTGTTTGGACATCTGCAAACCAAATCTGGACCAATACTCTAAGGGTGGTATGAGTTTTAAAAAATATATTGTTA
>NW_006408732.1:3739648-3753230 GCF_000296735.1 Chrysochloris asiatica
ACCTCTGCTCCTGGACTATAAAATCAACCACGCCCTTCCTTATGTTACAAAATGTCTACCTTTACATTTTCAACCTTCACAGTCAGTCCTGATAGCAATTATTCACTATAGCCAGACCACATTCTTGCTCATATATTCCCCTTGAGTCTCAGTCTTGGAAAGGGGTTTTCCTTGAGCGGACCCAACCACTTGCCTTGATGGGTCCTGGGTGAACAACTTGCTTGTTCTTGTAGTAGTCAATCAGACTGCAATTATTGTTTTTGATTTTTCCCGCTGGTCTTTCTTTTAAGACATATTTTCTGTTCTTCTAGGCGCTCCAGGCTGGTCTTATGCTGATTGATTTTTTCCTGCATTTCTGAAATAAATTCCACTTGGTCATCATGTATGATTCTTTTAATATGCTGTAGGATTCTATTCCCTAATATTTTCTTGAGGATTTGGGCGTCTATGTTCATGTGCTATTGCTTTCTTCTCCTGTGGTGTCTTTGCCTGGTTTAGGCACCAGAATTATATTTGCTTCATAGAATTTAACTAGAGAGCATTTTTCTTTTTTTTAAAAAAAAAAATCTTTTAGAAGAGCTTAAACAATTTTAGTGTCAATTCTTTTATAAACAGTTCATGGAATTCCCCATAGAAGCAATCTGGTGCAGGAATTTTTTGTTGTTGGGAGAGTTTTTTTTGTTTGGTTTGGTTTTTATCACTGCATCAATCTAGTCATTTGGTGTGCATCCGTCTGTTGAGACTTTCTATTTCCTCTTTGAGTCAGTTTGGATAGGCTTTACTTCAAAGAATTTGTCCATTTCATCTAGGTTATCCAGCTTGTTGTCATACAGTTGTTTATAATATTCTGCTATAATTATTTTTATTTCTATTCAGATGTAATGTCACCTCTTTTATTTTTTATTTTGGTTATTTGCATCTTTTCAGTCACTGATTTTTGAAAGTAGATCACCAGGCCTTTCTTCTTAGGCTTAATTTGGAAGTTCTGCTGAAACCTGGGTGACCTTGATGCTATTTGAAATATTGTTGGCATAGTGTCCAGCATCATAGTAACAGACAATCCACAACAGTATGACAAGTTGACATACGCAGTGACTTTTATGATAAGCACTGGACTAAGATAATTCAATTTAGTAGCTCTTGGAAATTAGGAAAGGGAAAATATAAAAAAATTAAGAGGAGAAGAAAGCATATGGAAGATAGTAAAACTCGTGCAGATAGTAAAATGTAGGGTTATTACTGAGAAAGTGAATTTGTTCTGCCTTTCTCAATGACAACACTGGGGTAAAACATACTGGGCTTTTTCAAACCCTGAGGTCTGCATCAACGTGAGCTGAATATTCCAAAACCAGGATTCTTTTCCATACCAAAAATGCCTATGGATTTGCATGATTTCATCCATTCTACCATGCTCTACTTTTTTTTTTTTTTTTTGCTTTGAGAATAATGATTATATTCTTCTCCCTTTTCCTCCGCTACACCCTACTGCTAAGTCTGGGGGGCAGGAGTCCAGCAGGTGGTTGTTGTGTTTAAATATTATATGAAACCAGCCGGAAGGCATCGTTATGGCAGGAGCAGAGGGATTTCTTTGACAGCAAGACGCAGTATTTATGAAGCATTTGCCCTGTACTCACAACCCACACATCTCAACTTCTGAAATCCTCATAACCACCCCATGATGGTGTAGAATCAGCACTGGACTGCTACTCACAAGGTCGTCAGTTAACAGCAACAACACTATTACCCATTAAAATAATAAAGACAACCCATTCTCAAATGGAATTATAACTTCAGATTTGGGGGAAGAACTCAATTAAACCCATAACAGTTCTGGGCCCATTATATGGTTAGAAGCTGAAAGCAGAGCCACTGGGTAACTTCCCAAAGCCACACAGCTAGTGAGGCAGCAAAACAGGATGGAGAACCAGGCCTCCTGACTCCAGAGTGGACACTGCCATCCTCTGAGCTAGCCTGCTTCCTTAGACCCACTTGATGGGTCTCTAACCACCTCTGAATCCTCTACCATGCTCTACTTGTTAATGCCACTCAAATTATATAAATCCCAAATCTTATATGTAAAGTAACAGATGGGATGCATTGCTGGTTCATGACAGTATATCAACATTAAACTAGAATTAAATCCATGTAACTCATTATAATATAATGCATTTTCTGCTTTAAAAAATAGAAAGAGAAGAATCACTAACACAGCACCTTTTTTAGTTTAAAATTCTTTAGGGATACTAAAACTATGAATGGGAAGAGTTGCTAACCGTATCTTTAAACACACAGCTATAGTGTCTGTGTCATTTCAAATCAAGGTAAACTTATAAAACGAGAGATTAAAAGCAGACACAATACAAGTTTATGTCTCAGAGACTAGAATCCCAGAGAGATGTCTCATATTTGCAGTAAAGATGCCGTCATTATTCACTACACTTTTGGAATGCCTTCCAATGTAGTTTATCAATCATATAAGAAAGATGGGCTCATCAATCCCTGTTTTTCACAAAAAATAATTACCTTCATTCTTCTTAGCAGTTATGATTCTAAATGACATTTACCAATTTTCAAAACTTATGTCCACTTCCAAAGGATAACATACTGTCACGATTGACGACATTCTAAGGAATATGCCATATGTTTTGAAGACGACTTCATCAAGGAGGAATTCAAAATGCATTCTGAGCTAAATTTATGAAGACTCTCCAAAGGGAACTGCTTTCTAAGTAACAATATTCAACGGGATGTCTTAAACTCTAGTGAATCTGTTTTAAAAAATCAATAACTTTCTCTATTTTGTAGTTATCCACTTAAATAAGCAACTTGCAAAAGCAATCAAATATTATTTGGAGCAGGTGCTTAGAAATCTCTTTCTGGGAAATGCTTCCGCATTGATAATGCTCTTCATCTTGACCCCTATGAAGGTAAAGGCATATGAGGGAAGTCTCGTTTCCTCAGGTGACTTTTTGTGATTGGGGTCTTTGCCTCCATTCTGACTCATTTCTTTAGGACTGCTTGCAGTCCCCAAGTGCTCAAATTGAAGCTTGAGCAAAGGGTGCACAATGTTTGCTCATTCACTGGACTTTCAGTGTGTTCAGTATAATCTCATTTTAATGGCTTCCACATTTATTTCAACCTGCGTTCTGGAAAAGCATACATATTTTACACAATATAAATTAGTCAGGCACTGAAGATGTACACACCAGCTTTCAGAAGCAGGATGGATGATAATTTTAACAAGGTGATCTATAATGGTAGTTTATCCTCAACTGCTTAACTAGACAAAGGAAACATCTCACATTCTGAGGGCCAAGACCCAGCCGTGGCATAAAATGAGTGCTTCTTTATCTATTACAATTATATCTTTATATTTTCTCTGCCACTTCACCAGATCCTTCTCTGTGTCTGTAATTAAATGCCCTTTCTCATTCATAATTTCTTATTCCTTTGTGTTTCTGTTTACTGTTGTTATTTCCAAATTGTGACTTCCAGAGGACTGCGTAATGTTATTGGTTTTTTCTATGGAAACAAGCTTGCATTCATTTATCAATTCTAGCATTTTACAATGGATCAATTCCTCTGTTTATCTCTATTAATTTCTTCCTTTGTTTTCCTCAGGTTTATTTTGTGGCTCTCTAGTTTCTTCAGCTAATTGTTTAGCCCATTTATTTTCATGCTTTTCTGCTCAATAATAACAACTTAAGGACATCAATTTTCTTTGGAGTACTCTTTTGGCCACATCATTTTAATTTCGATAAGTTATTTCCTACTCATCAATATTTTGTCATAGTTTTGTCATTTTGATTTTCTTTTAGATCTAATAATTATTTGTTGCTGCTCATTGCCCTGAACCGACTCTGACTCATAGTGACTTTATGTATAACAGAACAAAACATGGTGTGGTTCAGTGCCGTCCTCCTATTGGTGTACTCCAGCCCATTATTGCAGCTGTTGTATTAATCCAGATCTTCTCTCATTTTTTCCTACTCTTTAACAAACATGATGTCCTTTTTTTTTTTTTAGGCAGAAGACAGACTTAAAAGCTTTCTATGACGATATTTCTGGCTATTCCTTTCTCTCCCCGTCCAGTGTCTCTATTTTATAATGGTATGCAAGGGAAACCAAGATTCAAAAGACAGCCGAGAACATGATGTCCTTTTGGAGTGAAGTAATTATTTAGAAGTTCTGGTGTGGCATGTAGGAAAAGCACTAGATTGCTAACTGAAAGGTCAGTAGTTCAAACCCACCAGCCACTACTTGGAAACCCTGTACAAGATCAGTATGAGTTGGAACTGACCTGATGGCACATAACAACAATTATTTAGGAGATTTTATTTTTAATCCAAGTTGTTAGAATTTTTTTTAAAAAAGTTATTTTTGTTTTTAACTGTGTTTCATAAGGTGGTTCATTGGTGGTTTAGTAATAGAATTCTCACTTTCCATATAAGAGACCTGGGTTTGACTCCCAACCAATACACATCATGTACTGCTACCACCCACCTGTCAGTGGTGTTATATATGTTGCTATGATATTGAATAGGTTTCATCAGAGCTTCCAGACTAAGATTAACTATAATAAAAGGCCTGGTGATCCACTTATGAAATTCAGTCAATGAAAACCCTTTGGATCATAATAGTCTCATCCACAACTAATAATGGGGATGGTGTAGAACTGGGCCATGCTTTGTTTTGCAGGGCATTGGGGTCACCTAGAGTCAGGGGCTAGCTAATTTGATGGCAGCGAAACAATCAAACAATAAATGTTACATTATGACCAGAGGATGTACTCTGTACAATTTTTGGGTGTGGCACTGTAGAATAAAGCACTGGGTTGCAAGTCAGTTTGAACTGCAGGGTCGGCAGTTCAAACTTACCAGCCATTCCTTGGAAACTCTATATAGGATCACTATGAGTCTGAACCGACTCGATGACACTTAACAACAACAACATTTTATTAAAAATCTCTTTATTATCTGGTATTTGAGTAATTTTTATAAATAATAAACACTAAATATATCCTAAGCACACTTCTAAATATGTTATATGCAATAGCTGAAGGTATCCTCAGAACAATTGTATTTTATAGATGAGAAACACAAAATGCTTGAGTTACATGCCCCACATTGTGTAGCTAATAAGCAGTAGATCTGAGTCCATAGAATTTTACTGCTAAATCCATGATCTTATCAAAATATAACATAAAAGATTACAAGAACATTCAAAAAGAAAATAAAAGACTTTTCTCCATATGGTGTTTTTATATTTTGAAGTTAATTTTTTCTGAACACTCTAGCCATAAACCTCTTTGTTATGCAATGACTAATTGTGGAGATATCTGTAACTCTGAATTGACAGATTAAAATATCGTAGTGCTATTAATTATATTTTCCTTGTTCCAAAGTGAGTTCCAGCCAATGCAGAAAAGTACTCGAGTTGTTTTTAAATAAGAGTGATGGTTTCCATTAAACTGCCCAGGTAGCAGAAAAGTCAGGAAGTAGAGGGTACCTGAAAGCGGAAGGAGTCACTTTGAACCAGGGCCCCGGAGTGCCTGTACCACACAATGCCTTCGTTGATGTCTTGCTGGGTAAAAGTGTTCGTGGGGGTTGCTGTCCTCCCATCGGGAAGGTGCTGTGCTTCATCTGCTGGACTGTCTGCAGGCATATTAACCAGAAGGACCACCTCCCCTAGGAAAGCACATGTCACACAGTTAGTAAGAATTCCTGGGAAAACTAAACCAGAATCATTACGCTCCTTTCTACAATGCTGCACCTATCTGTATGTCGGTTGGTCTACTGATCTAAAAAAAATGTATATATTTTTAGAAAAGTAATGCCTGTTACATTTGTTGTCCACCCTCTAACCCCAGGTATTTTTGTAGCCCCAAGCTATATAATTAATTTTTATAATATATTAAAAACATGGCAAAACTTATAAAAATAAGGGAGTGAGGAGAAAGTGTGGTTGACCAACAAATGTAGAACTTGTTCATAATTTGCAAAAAAACCCCACAGTTATTATTTTGATGTATGGTAAACTGAAAAAGAAATAGAACACAATTCAATAGATATTATCAAATCTACCTCTGGACACAGAATTCCCAGTCTCACAGCTTAAAGAACTAAGTCATTCAAGGGCAACTTGTGAATGAAATTACTGATGTGTATCTATTTAAAAGGAGACCTAAACAATAGTGAATGCTGTAAACAAGTAGTCAAACATTGGGCATTAAGTGGATTAATCTCTACCTAAAACTTTCTATGTAACAGAAAATGTTGTCCAGCTGGGAAGTTTTGGGTGTAAACACAATAGAAAATTAGAAAAAAATATTAGAAGATATCCTTAGGAGAATTTTGTACAATGATGACAATAACAATTACACTTGGCTGCATATGACAAGCACTGTTCAAAGTATTTACATGGTGGTTAAAGCCTAGCTCCAACACCTGCAGCTCTGTGAGCTTACTTAAGTCGTAAACCTCAAAGCATACTGCCATTGAGTCAATTCTTACCAAAAGCGATCCCATAGGACAGAGTAGAACCATTCTATAGAGTTTCCAAGGGTGTAATCTTTACGGGGAGTCCTGGTGTTGCGTTGTGGGCTAATCCGTCAGACTGCAGTCATTTTGAACTGCAAGGTCAGTGGTTCAAGCTCACCAGCTGTTCATTGGAAACCCTGTACAGGGTCGCTATGGGTCAGAATCGACTCGACAGCACTTAACAACAATAATCTTTACAGACACCTGGGGTGGTGCTATAGGATAAGCACTGCAATGTGAACCACAAGGTTGGTGGTTCACAACCCTGTACAGCGTCTCTGAGTCAGAACCAACTCAACTGTGCTTAACAACCATAGCTATCCCAGAGGAAGCAGATTGTCCTCCTACACAGTGACTGGTAGGTTCAAATGGCTGACCTTCCAGCCATCAACCAGGGCTCATTTAATTCCTACCAAGCTCATTTTTAAATAAGAATACATAATACATACTTCATGGGAGCTTATTAAAGATTTTGGTCATCTTTATTGTTATGTTTTTTAATCCTCCTAAAGGATGCTATTATCACTTCCTTTTCACAAAGTTCTCCAGACTTAGAGAAGTCCAAGGTCACACAAATGGCAAATAGAAGAGCTGGGATTCAGCTCTGATACTGACATTCTTTTTCATGCAGCTCTGTTACCCATCATTACTGGTAATGAGTAGAAATCAATATTTACCCGGCTAATTGACTGCTCATGTTTTTTTCCTTCTCCTTTCTTTAAACATTATTAGAATTGAAATAAGGAAATCTACATCTAAACAGCAACAATCTGTTTCTAATGCTTATACTTCACCTGAAGCTACTATCTTCTGTAAGTGAGATCACATATACAAAATGTGTTAAAAAAAAAAAAAAACAATTGAAATTTCACAAGGAGAATATGTCTTCAAGTGAAGTCCAAATAAAAGAATGCATCTGAAAACAGAAGCCATGTTCTCATGAAAACGCATCTAAAAATAAATCTGAACGCAGCCTCCCTCCCACTCACACAGTAAAAGGAAGAAAGTGGTGTGCGTGTGTGTGTGCACGTGAGACTGTGAGTCTTTAAAATGTTATGTATAGGGATATTCAAATCTTAATATAGCAGACATATTGGACAATTGACAGTTTATTTTGTTTATCCTAGAGAAATCTGTTTTCTTACTCAAAGCCAATACTCATTCTAATATTTACATATAACAAACTGAAGTCTAAAATGAGCATAACATTCTGGATGGTGATGAAATACTGAAGAGAAAACATCAGTACTTCCTTTATGCAATATTGTGTTGAATCAACTTACCCTAGTTTCTTATTTCTCATTTGTACATAAGTCACAAATCCTATTACCCATCTTTTATAGATAGAATTATGTTCTCACCAAATAAATTGTAAATCCTAACATCTATACTGGTGGTTATAATCCCCTTTGGGAATGGGTTGTCTTTGTTATATTAATGAGGCAGGATTAGTGTAGGGTATATCCTGAGTCTATTTCTTTTAAGATATAAAAGAGATTAAACAAGCCAGCGAGTATAGGTGGAATGAGGAAAATGCAAAGCCAAATGGAGATTTCCAAGGAACTAGGAAGCAAAATCTTCCTCCAGAAGGACCTTCCTCCAAAGCCAACAGAAAGAGAAAGCTTTCCCCTGAAGATGGCCTTCTGAATTTGGACATCTAGCCTCCTACATTGTTTGTTAAAGCCAACCACTTGTGGTATTTGTTATAGCAGAACTAGGTAATTAAGACACCATCTTTCCCTGGTTCAACTTCTGTTCATAAGATGCTGTTAATAAACTTGGTTTTCCAAGATGTGGCTGTTTATGAATATGAGTACAGTTGTAAAATATTCTGAAAGGGAATTTCCACGAAGAAAATGCAAGAGGAGAAGGATAGAAAATATTCAAATGCCTGTTACAAAGCTATTCTGCTTTATAACAGAAAAACTATACAGAATTTTCCTAGTAACATAAATCTATTTTTCAGATAGAAAGAAAATATCACTGCCATGCTTTACAAATTAACAAGTCAACAAGATACTGGCTGATTCCATTAATTTCAACTAAACAATCACTTCACTGGGTACCTAGGTGATAATTAGCATGCTAGGTCTTTCAGAGGATTCAAAGATAAGCAAGATACAGTCCTATCCCTGAAGATCTGCCTCTAGTAGACCAGATAAGAAGTAAACTAGTTAGTTAGCTGGGGAAGGAAAATGGGTGGAGGTGTAATTTGGAAACAATATTGGAAAAGTAAGTTGGAGCCAGATTATGAAAGGTCTTATATGACATGCTCAGGAGATGGAACTATCCCTCTCCTCTTCATCCACTGAGAGCCACTGAGAACTTTAAAATATGTAAATAGCATTAATCAGTGTGGAATACAGAACATGTGTGATCAGAATACAGTCTCGTTAAGGCTTGAGGACATCGCTGGGTGGCACAAATTGTTTTCATTAGACTACTTACTAAAAGTATGGGAGCATGAACCCAGCCAGGGCACCATTGAAAGGAAGCCCTAATGAATGCCTCTGTAAAGATTGTTGTCATTGTGTGCCGTGGAGTCGGTTCTGACTCATAGCGACCCTGAACAGGGTTTCGGAGGCTGTTAATCTTTACGGGAGCAGAATGCCTCATCTTTATCCCGCGAAGCAGCTGGTAGTTTCGAACTGCTGACCTTGAGGTTCGCAGCCCAATTCATAACCAAAATGCTACCAGAGCTCAGCTTAGAAAATGCTATGGGGAGTTCTACACACAGGATTGTAATGAGTCAGCATCAACTTGACAGCAACTTTGTTGCTGCTGTTGTGTTTATTTGGTTTGATAAGACTTGAGGAGCCCCTGGCTAGTTTGGCTGCCATCTAAAAGACTGGCAATTCAATTTCACTCAGAGGTACCTTGAAAGACAAGACAGACCTGCTGGTCTACTTTTTTTTTTTTTTAATGCTATTACGAACCCTATGGAGCACATTTCTATCATGGCACACATGAGGCTGCCCTGAATTGGAACGGATTCCATGACAACTAGTGGCAGAGATGAATAAGGCTTCAGAGTCCTACTAAAGAGGCTGGCTTTTATTATTTTTAAAAACTACTACTGTAGCTAACACTTATAGATAGTTTGGCTAATTTTGAAACTTCTGCACAATCCAGATATGAGATGGGCATCTGAACCAAGGGGACTGAAGTAAGACTGAAAAAAAAGAAGAGTAAGAAGAGGCACAAACTTGATATATGTTAAGGATGAGGCAGAGGGAAGAGCCAACAAGAGTCACCTATATGATTGGGTAGCTGGTAGAGAGTGATATCAATGATGCGATGGACAAAAGAGAGAAGGATGGGTGGATTGGGGAGGGGGAAGAAGAAGAAGAGTTCAATATTGAATATTTTCAATATAAGGCATCTTTGAGACACCTTGAGTTGACAGGGAGAAATACCAGTATTTGCTGGTGATGGCTAAGCTTTTGTGTTGTATTTCACCGCTGTTTTCACTATAGTATGACAAATTAAAAGACATAACACTACAAATATATGAAAACCTGAAATTAAAACGTAGGAAACAATTTCTATTTAGGATTTCTCTTATAATGAAGTCTATAGCATAGTGGTCAGCAGTTCGAAACTACCAGCTGTTCTGTGGGAGAAAGATGAGGCTTTCTGCTCCCATAAAGATTTACAGCCTTGTACAGGGTGGCTATGAGTTGGAACCAACTCCATGGCACTTAACAACAACAACAACATATCTTAATTGGAGTCCTGGTGTGGCACTGTGGGTTAATGCACTGGACTGCAAAGTCAGTTTGATCTGCAAGGTTGGCAGTTTAACTTCACCAGCTGCTCCTTGAAAACCCTATACAGGGTTGCTATGGGTCAGAACTGACTTGATGACACTTAACAACATGTCTTAATCAATAATTTGAAAGGAAAATAGATATTAAAAATTAGAGATTTTGTGGTAGTGCAAACAACTTGCACTCCACCACTAAACTAAAGGCTAATGGTCCAAACCTATCCAGCAAGCCATCAAAGAAAGGACTCAGGATCGGATTCCATAAAAATTACAGCCAAGAAAACCCAACGGAGCAGTTCTACACTGTAACACATGGGGTCCCCATGAGTTTTGCTTTGATTAAGAATTAGAATAACATTTGAATCTTCATGAATTATTGTGGGATTGGTATAATCTGTATTAAAGATTTCTTGATGTTGTTACTGTTATGTGCCATGGGGTTGGTTCTGACTCATAGCGATCCTAATAGCGACCCTGTACAGGTTTCTGAGGCTGTAAATCTTTACAGGAGCAGAAAGCCTTATCTTTCTCCCCCAGAACAGCTAGTAGTTTCAAACTGCTGACCTTGCAGTTCACAGCCCAATTCATAACCACTATGCTACCAGAGCTCCTTACACAATGCTACACAGAGTTGACAGTGTGTTGGATTAAGTCAGATTCTCCCAAAGACGATACTAAAGGTTTCAAAGAAACCATCTCATCAAGTTTACTATTAAGCATGTGAAGTTGTTAAGGATATAAGAATTAATCAGCTTGCTTAAACTTTTTTTCCAAATGGTGGTGAGTCTACTGAATGACTGAACCAAGTCCTCTATGCAATTTATACAAGGAATTTACATTTGGTTCTCCTCCAAGGCCAGCTCTTCACACAATGCCTAAAACCCAACTTGAACATTCTAAAGTGGGGTGGCAATGAGGAAAGGCCTCCATAAATTCTCATCATGGGGATACATGGATATAAGTAGAAATGTGACAAGTGACCTTCTAGTTCCCACCATTTTCTTTTACTCCTGAATGGTTCCTTAGGGTAATGTGATTTGATTATTGATAACAGGGAGTTATGGATACACACAAAAAAGGATTATATTCATAGGAAGAAGTTAATTAAGAGAGTTATAGCAGGAATGGATCATAACCAAGCCTTGTTGTTGTTGTTAGGTTCCATCGAGTAGGTACCGATTCATAGCAACCCTATGCACAACAGAACCAAACACTGCCCAGTCCTGGACCAACCTCAAAATTGTTACCACGCTTGAGTCCATCACTGGGGTCTTCCTGTTTTTCTCTGACCCTCCATTTAACCAAACATGATATCATTCTCCAGCGACTGGTCCCTCTTGACAATATGTCCAAAGTATGAGAGATGAAGTTTGTCCATCCAGGCCTCCAAGGAACACTCTGGCTGCACTTCTTCCAACACAGATCTGTTGGTTCTTTTGGCAGCCCATAGCACTTTCAATACTCTCCTCCAACACCATAACTCAAAAGCATCAATTCTTCTATGGTCTTCCTTATTCACTGTCCAACTTTCGCATGCATATGAGGTTATTGAAAATACCATGGCTTGGGTCAGGTGCACCTTAGTCCTCAATCTGATAGCTTTGTTCTTCAACACTTTAAAAAGCTCTTGTGCAGCAGATTTGCCCAATGCTATATGTCATTTGATTTCTTGGCTGCTGCTTCCATGAGTGTTGATGGTTGATTCAAGAAGAATGACGTCCTTAACAACTTCAATCTTTTCTCCCCGTTGATAAGAATGTTGTTTATTGGTTCAGTCGTGAGGATTTTTCTTTTCTTTACATTGAGATGCAGTCCAAACCATAGACTATGTTCTTTGATCTTTATCAGTTAGTATTTTAAGTCCTCTTCACAATCAAGCCTACATAGAATTTATCAAGCTGAGATGGGATACTTGCCTGTGTTTAAAAACCATTTAAATTAGGTTTGTTATTATTAATATTGAGCTGTCTTTGGGAAATTTTGGAGTTTAGTTTCTATGGCTTTTAATTGTCAAGATGAAAATAGAGAATTCTGGGCATCAAAAGAGTCATAGATTTTTAGGGCTGAAAGGACTTATAATTTATCTAACTGAAAATCAGTGGGGGAACATATGATGAAAAAGAGGATACTTATTAATAGCAAATGGAAGAACAGTAACTCTACAGTGAAGAAATCTGGCAATCATTAATGAAAGTTAACATTACCAATAATAAGACACAGTGACATCATGTACCTCTTAATATGATACACAATATAACTTCTATGTGTACTTTCCAAAAAAGCATAACCTTAAACTAATAATGTGAAATACAACTGAGGGATAGTCTACAAATAGCTGATCAAACCAAAACCTAAAAACCAAATCAATTGCCATGGAGTTGATTCTAACTCACAGTGACCCTGTAAAGGATTTCCTAGCCTATAAATCATTATGGGAGCAGGGAACTTCATCTTTCTCCCTCAGAGCAGCCAGTGGGTTTGAAATGACCACCTTGAGATTAGCAGCTCAGTGCCTATCCTACAGCACCACCATCTCCGAGGATCTGAGCAGTACTCTTCAATAGTGTCAAACATCATATAAAACGGAGGAACTTCTGTGTTTCTACCAACTGGAGAAAACAAAGGAGATACAACAAACGCAATGTGGGATCTTGGATTGGATCTGGAAAAGAGTATATTTTGAAAACTCACAAAACTTGAATAAATTTTATATATTAATAACATTATTGTATCAACGTTAATTTCCTGGTTACAATAATTGTTATATGACTATGGAAGATGTTAACATTACAGAAAGTTGAATTAAAGGGTATTTAGGGAAAACAAACAAGATGGCGGATCAGGTAGAAGTGCAGTGGGGAGCTCGTTGGCAACAACACAGAATACCTGACCAAGCAGGCTCAGGGGATGGTCCCAGAACTCTGAACCACATATAAAGGAATATTTAGAAGGTTGTAAGGCTTACAGCTGGGGGAATTTGTGGCAGAAGCAAGAAATCCATTACTTTTCCGGGAGCCACCATCTTGGGTGAGTCCAAGCATGGGGAAGGATCGGAGCCGCCAAAGATGCCTGGCAAACTGCGGAGATAAAGGTGTGGACATTCTTTTCTTTTGGCATCTGTTCATTGGTCCCTTGCTGTCTGAGAGCACCTCCATTCTGGTGACTATAGGGGTGCCTGACCTAGTGGACACTCCAGCCCTACCCTCAGAGTGTTCTACTACGCATGCACACAGAGTTCCTCGAGATTTAAAGAGACAATTTCCAATTAAAACCA
>NW_006408732.1:3756629-3778829 GCF_000296735.1 Chrysochloris asiatica
CACGGAAGAACATAAACAGAAGTGTTTGGACATCTGCAAACCAAATCTGGACCAATACTCTAAGGGTGGTATGAGTTTTAAAAAATATATTGTTACTGGTGACAACATATAAATTCATCACTACAGTTGTAAGAGTAAATGGCACAGTATGGAATGGAAACAGCCTCAATTACTGACCAAGAAAAATTTTAAAAGGTAACCATCAGCTGGAAAATTGATGCTTATAGTTTTCTGGGATTCTCAAAGGCCAGTATTAGAACATTATCGGGAAAAAGTTCAACAATCAACAGTGCTCATTACAGTGAGATGCTCACTGAAGAGCTGAAGCCTCAATTTGGGATTAAAAGTAGAGGACTGCTATCCAAGGGCCTGTGATCTCGCATGATAATGCACTTCCACACACCTCTGCCCACATTGTTGACCCTGCAAAAACTTCATTTTGAGGTGTTAAAGCATCCTCCCTATAGTCCTGACCTTGCTCCATCAGATTTTCACCTGCTTGGTCCCCTGAAAGCAGCCCTCAGAGGACAAAGATTCACCTTTGATAAAGAAATGAAGACAGAGGTACATTCGTGGCTCCCAGCTCAGCCTAAAACATATTTTAATAAGGGAATACGAAAGCTTGCTGATGGAAGGACAAAGTGTATTGAAAAGCAAGGAGATTATGTCAAAATATATGATGTATTCATCTATTCTAAAAGCTGATTAAGATAAATTCTATGGCCAGAGTGCGGATACTTTTTTACTTACCCTCATACTTTTGATGATAATAATTGTTATTGTACATGTTCTATTTATTCTTTTAAAAATCTACCTATTCATTTGTTTTATGGTAACATTTTGTTTTTTTACTATAGTTTCAATCTTTTACAACTTTAGTCACTTTGCATATTTATTCCACAGTTTATATAATGTTTTTACTTTATTGGAAATTCTTCTGGTTTTATTCTTGCTGTTTCTTATGGTATTTCTTTTCTCACGTGTTTTGTAATTCTTAATTCTGAGCAAATTTTCAGGGAGGCTTTATCTGAGAATCCCGAGTGGCCTGGCTGAGGGTAGAGCTTTTTTTTTTTAATTTTTAAAAAGAGATTTAAGTCCAGAGATGTTACAGACTGAGGAAAATGCAAATTCAGAGTAATGTTTGCTGCTCCACCACATAATAAAAAAGCTAGAATTATTATACAGTTGAAGCAGGGACTAAAGCTACAGAATGATGATCGGCTGAAAGACATTCCGGGAAGCTGAAAGCAGGGAGATCTGAGAGGGAGTATTTATCTCCAACTGGTGGATGACGTATATGTGGAATTATGGGTTTGGCTGGAGTCATAGTAGGGCAGTGTAGGATAAGCACTGGATTGCTAATAACAAAGTCAGCAGCTCAGGCTCACTAGCCACTCCTTGGAAACCCCATACAGATTTTTTTTTGAGTTGGGACAGACTCGATGGCATTTTAAAACATCAAGATTATTTAAGGGAGTCCTGGTGTAGTGCTGTGGGTCAATGAGCAATTCATGCTCACCAACTGCTCCTCAATAACCCCATACAGGGTTTCTATGGGTCAGAACTGACTCGACAGTGCCTAACAACAACAACAATTAAAAGCATACATGCTCTTTAGTTAATTTCAGGAGGTCACACCACAACGGCAAGGCCTGTTTGTCTTGGAAACTTATTAAAATTGCTTTCTCAATCATATCTGTGCTTCGGGTTCCATTGTATAGATTTATCAATAATGATATGCATGGAGATCCTTTGTTGTTATTGTTAGGTGCCATCAAGTCGGTACTGACGCATAGCGACTCTACACACAACAGAACGAAACAGTGCCTGGTCCTGGGCTAACCTCATGATTGTTGCCATGCTTGAGCCCACTGATGGTAACACTGTGTTGATCCATCTCATTGGGGGCCTTCCTCTTTTTCTTTGACCCTCCATTTAACTAAAGATCCCTCTCCAGTAACTGGACCTCCTGACAATATGCTCGAAGTATGAGAGACGAAGTTTGGCCATCTTGGCCTCCAAGGAGCACTCTGGCTGCACTTCGTCCAACACAGATCTGTTGGTTCTTTTGGTAGCCCATGGTACTTTCAATATTCTCCTCCAACACCATCACTCAAATGCATCAACTTTTCTACAATCTTCCTTATTCACTGTCCAACTTTCGCATGCATATGAGGTTATTGAAAACACCATGGCTTGGGTCAGGCATACTTTAGTTATCAAGCTGACATCTTTGCTCTTTAAAGGTCTTGTGCAGCAGATTTGCCTAATGCAATACATTATTTGATTTCTTGGCTGCTGCTTCCATGAGTACTGATGATTGATTCAAGAAAAATGAGAGGGTAGACCTTTTATGTTTTTGTTTTTAAGTGCCATCAAGTTGGTTCCCACTCATAACAACCCTGTATAGTGTTTTCAAGGAACAGCTGGTGGGTTTGAACTCCCAGCCTTGTGTAACAACAACAGCAAGAAAGCTTGTGGTTAACAGTCCAGTGTGTATCCTACAGTGCCACGCCAGGACTCTAGATCTTCTATATAGTTTTCTATTAGTTTCTGCCAGGAACCCAAATAGTTTCACTAAGATTAGTTTTCACATATTAAGGTCTCAGTTTTGGATTTCTCAGACCATTCACACAGTGTAATTTCAACCCCATTGTTGTTGTTAGGTGTTCTTGAGTCAGTTCCTACTCTTAGCCACCTTACGTACAACAGAACGAAACACTGCCTGGTCCTCAGCCATCCTCATAATTGAATTGCTGCCATGCTTGAGCCCATTACTGCTGCCACTGTGCCAATCCATCTCATTGGGGGGTGGGGGGGTACTTTCTTTTTTTCAATGACTATCCACTTTACCAAACAACCCTAGATCTGAAAACAGCAAATAGACCTGACAGTCTAAATTCTCAAAAGACTTTCCTCTCCTCTGAACCAAGGAGAAGGCAGGCAGATTCGTCTGCCATCTCTAATCCATTTGTATAGATTTCTGTCCCTTTCACTAAAGGTATGTCTTCCAGAGTCCTGACTTTATACAGGATCTTAGTTCCAACTCCTGTCTCCTCTCTTCACGGGCATTAAGTCCCAAGCCCCTGTTTCACTGAGACACACAGAACCCTTCTTATGGAAGGTATGCCACCAGCTCACTTATGATGAGGCTTTTGGTCAGTTCCTTCTTTGTTTCTAGGACCTGAGATTCCCTTCTATTTATGGGAGGTCAGCTATGAACACCTTGTAATTTTTGCTATACTTTCCTCAGTATTTCTAGGTGATGGTGGTGGAAAAAACCCTCAAGCTATCTAAGTCTACTATCTTGCTAAAAGTGAAAGCAACAATGAAAATATAGAAGAAATGTTTTTATATAATATTTTAAAACAAAAGTATCATCAGAAAGAAGTCTAGTGTTGTTCTGAGAATGATATAAGGTGAAGTTTAAAAATCTGGCTTCAGAATTAAACTCTCATATATGAGAGAGGCTACAAATAATTCATTGAAGAATGAAATGAAAAGATAGTAGATTTTTTTCTGTGAACTTTTTGAAGCCCCCTCATATTAGTCTGGTGACTTTTAGCAAGCTAATTCCCCTTTTTTTTCTTATCTGTAAAAGGAAACTGTTCTGAAGTTTAAGGTACATGGTTTTATACATGTATGTTGTTGTTAAGTGTCACTGAGTTAGTTCTGACCCATAGCGATCCTGTATAGGGTTTCCAAGAAATAGCTGGTGAGCTTGAACTGCTGACTTTGCAGTTCAAATAGGCTTTGTAGTCCATCGCATTAACCCACAGCGCCACACCAGGACTCCTTATATTTGTATAAAATGTGTATATATGATTATCCTGTTTGTAAGGGGGTACGTGGAATATTGAAAAGTTAAGTTCACTGGAGTCCTGGTGTGGTACTGTGGGTTAATGCGCTGGACTACAAAGTCATATGAGCCACAATGTCGGTGGTTCAAGCTCACCAGCTGCTCTTAAGAAACCCTATGCGGGGTCATTGTGGGTCGGCACTGACTCGACGGCACTTAACAAGAATAAGTTTATTGGCTTTATACAGATGTTAAAATAATCCAAGACAGTGAAATGAGATGATAAAATCATGCCAAAGAAGAAAAGAGTTACCAAACTGGGGGTGGTCTTGTGTAATTTTGTAGATGATTTCTGAGGCGCTGACCCCTGGAGCTTCAGCCTGTAAGATTCTGTCAGTAATCTGCAGCATTCCACCTTCTGGAACCCACACCATTGAATTAGCCACAAGGCGAAGACGTCCATCATTCTAGAATAGGGAAAGAGTACAGAATTAGGTTTAAGCAAAAACAGAAAACATCAACCCTTAAAAATTAAGTTATTGGGTCCCTTTGTTACTACAGATCATCTAATAAGTAGGAACAACTCATAGTTCTCGAATCACGATACATGTGTATGCCTTCAAAGATGCACACATATGTGTGCATACGTATACATGTATATATATATATATGCACATCTGTGTTTATCCTGTTATTTCTCCTACTTTATAATAACCAATCATTTCTTTCACTCAGGAAGACTAAATGTCCTCATTTCTTTCTATTATTAGTCCATATACCTATTCGTCCATCCTTGCTATGTTCCTACATTAAGAAATTACATATTAAGCACTTACCGAAGGAGTCCTAGTGTGGTACTGTGGGTTAATGTGCCAGAAGGCAAAGCCATTTGAACGGCTAAGTTGGTAGTTCAAGCTCACCAGCTGCTCATTGGAAACCCTATACAGTGTCGCTAGGAGTCGGAACCAACTTGACGGCACTTCACAACAACAACCTACTGAAGGAACCCTGGTAATGCTGTAGGATAAGCACTGGACAGCTAGCCATAAGGTCAGCAGTTTCACTCCACCAATGACTCTGAAAGAGGAAGATGAGGCTATGTACTCCCCTAAAGACTTATAGCCTTGGAAAATCTATATAGGGTTCTAAGAGTCTGAGTTAACTTGATGGAACTGAGTTTGATTTTTGTGGTTTATAGGGCAGCTCTTTCACCAGAGGCCTGAGCTGTATAAGGAAAGCTGAAATAAGACTTTGGTTTACAGTCTAGTGATGAAGTCAGTCCCATAAACAATGAGGATGCATCGCAAATAATGCCCTATTAGTTGCCTGAGTAACGTGCTATGGAATAGGCAAAAATGGAGGGTTCCTCTATTGGGAAAGAAAGGCTCAAGAAGGTTTTCATTTAATTTTACCCTTAAATGAAAACAACAGGGGATTTCTAGATAAAGAAGGGGGAAAACAGGTTGCAGGCAGAGGACTAAAACTAGAAAAAAACAAAAGCATTTGATACTACATGGTATGTTTAATAAAATGTCCAAGTGTCGGGTACAGGTAGTGCTTAGTGCTCTACACTGGGAACTGGGAGGGGATGGTGGGAAAAGTGACAGTTTCTAATGAAGCTCAGAGAAAGTTGAAGCTAGGCTAAAAGTTTCCATTTATTTTGGATGCTCCCTTCAAGGAAGGGAACGGTATGACAGAATCTAGGTTTTGGAAAGATGGACTCCAGCAGCAAAAGACAGGCCTGAGATGAACCTGGAGCTGTAAAAACCATTTAACAAGTTCTTGTAATGGCTTGGGAGAGAAAAGATGAAGGCCTAGGAGAGGGTAATTGCAGTGAGAATGGAGTGTTGGAAACCGATTCCAGACACACTGCAGAGGCAGAATTGACAGGTCTCAGGAGCAGATTGAAAGTGAAGCCTTAGCAACACCAGTTTGGAGTAGCTTGTTGAAGAAATTATCTATTTAGCACTCCTGAGAAGGAAATCATTTTAATTGCTCAAGCTAATGCTGTTAAAAATCACTTCCATTTCTGATGTGCCAAGTGCATACCCTCTTCCAAAGCCTCATAATTGACATTTTCTGCAGAATGAGATTAGTGAAGCTGCCAGTGTTCTATTTGTTTTCAGTTTGTTTCCATACTTTAAAAATCAGCAGATCTGAATTTTAAAAATAGGGCATTTCAGGAAGGGCACTTTTCGAAATGATTGTTATTACTTTCAAATATGCCAGTAAATAGAACTGAGCAAACAGCACTCCCAGGAGGGGAATATTCAGAAGAGAAAATAGCCAGGATGCCTTTGCAGTCATTCAGTACTTGGGTATTTGCCCCTCCCAGGGGTAGAGTCCTGGTGTGGTCCTGTGGGTTAATGTACTAGACTGCAAGGCCAGTTTGAACTGCAAGGTCGGCGGTTGAAGCTTACCAGCTGCTCCTTGGAAACCCTATACCAAGGTCACTAGGAGTCAGAACTGACTCAATGGCACTTAACAACAAAAAGCAACCCTGGCTATATTTACCACATAAACCAAGAGACTCAGTCAAAGGGCACCTGAGAGAACAGCAAAGGTGCTTTCTAGTCTAATCAGTTCTCAGCAGCAAAATCCCAGAGCATTTTCTGTTATCTCAATTGGCATACTACATTATTTACAAAAACCTCAAAAGTGTGTCAGAAACTCTGCATATTATCTCCCAGAATTCTAGTGGGAAAGAAGGTCCTATTAATTCTTCCAGTAGTTTTATATAACATGATACACTTGGGTCAGGGTTCCTAATTACTAACCTTTATAACAGCAGAAGTCTAGTCAACTTTGATTATGGTTACAGAGATCAGTTATACACAACAACTCTGTTACTGGACTGAAGAGATAATGTGAATTTTCTCATTTCAGGCATTAAGCACTGTAACATGAATGTACTGTGTCTCCATCTTGAATATTCTTTATCAGTAAAATTCTCTGTAATTCCTGTTTGAAAGGAACTTTTTAGGAGACAGTACTCCTTTGTCACTCAAACCTTCAGGGACCAGCAGCACCTGAACAAGATCCTCAGGTGATGTGGAGGCAAGCTAAAGTGGGAGAAGCTTGGAACCAAGGTAGGAATCATGATAGTTCTTGAGTGGCAATCCTGAAACAGGTGGGGGTTTTTAGACTATGTTTACAACAACATATGTACAAATGCTTGGTTTCTTGATTGGGAGTTTCTGAGTTGTGCAAACAAGTTAACAAGCTAGTTAAGAACTGAAAGGTTTGAGTCAACCCAAAGACATTTCAAAAGAAACACCTGACAATCTACTTCTGAAAAATCAGCCATTGAAAACTTTATGGAGCACAGATTTACACACATGAAGTTGCCATGAGTCAGAACAGACTCAATGACAACTGGTGATGATGGTGACAGCTTAATTATTTCTTTGCAGTATTTATGAAGAAACAAAAAACAATTGCTATCTAAGGAGTCCTGGTGTGGCGCTGTGGGTTAATGCACTGGGCTGCAAACTCAGTTTGAACCGCAAGGTCGGCGGTTCAAACTCACCAATTGCTCCTTGGAAACCCTATATAGAGCTGCTATGGGTGAGAAACGACTTGATGGCACTCAACAACAACAACAATCTAAGGAAAAAGGGCTCCTGCTGGCGTAGTGGGTTATGGGTCGGACTGCTAACCACAGGTAAGCAGGTGAAATCCACCAACTGTTCTTTGGGAGAAAGATGAGACTTTCTGCTCCTATAAAGATTTACCATCTCAGAAATGCTATGCAGGGTCTCTGGGAGTCAGGACTGACTCAGTGACACACAACAACAACATCCAAGGAAAACAAGTACAATTACTTCCACTCATGATGATGAGGATGGGTTTTCTACAAGGATTTGGTCTAGGGAAGATTCAAGAATAGATGAGTAGAAGACTATAAACTATCTTTTCTACATTTTTTTCTACATTTCAACCTTTTTTTTTTTCTTTTCCCACACCCTCTACTTTACCAAACATAACATTCATTTCTAACAGTCTTGTCGTTAAGTGCCATCAAGTCTGTTCTGACTCATAGCGACCCTGTATAGGGTTCCCAATACTCACCTTGACTGGTGAGTTCGAACTACCAACCTTGAGGTCTGTAGTCCAGTGCTTATCCTACAGCTCCACACTAACAGTGTTGTTGGGAGGTGCTGCCGAGTCGCATCCGACCCATAGCGACCCTGCATAACGGTTTCCGAAGAGCAACTGGTGAGCTAGAACCACTGACCTTGCGGTTCAAACCAACTTTGCAGTCTAGTGCATTAACCCACAGTGCCACACCAGGACTCCACACTAGCAATACACAGCATAAAAAAATGTTCAAAAAGTCAAACACATTTTAAGCTAATTTTCCCAAGGATCTAACACTTTAGAATTTCCTTATCTTCCTGTAATCTGTTTTTGCAGAGGGAGGAAACTGCGCAATACTACTTATATTCCTAATAAGCTCAGGAATTTAGCCATAATAACTGCTGAACAATCTCCTGCTCTGCGATGTTTTATTTATTCTCTTGAGTCCCACATTAGCAGTCAATGAAATCCCAACAAATGAAACTGGAAGCACAATGAAAACAGTGTTTTAAATTGAATGGCTCTGCTAATTCACTTTAGAAAAGATGTTGTTAGTTGCTGTCTAAAGGGCTCATGGTGACTGTATCTATATCAGAATGAAACCCTGTCCAGTCCTGTGCCAGCCTCACTAACTCTGGTATGTTTGAGCTCACTGTTGCAGACACCGTGTCACCATATTTTCCTTCTTTTCCCACACCCTCTACTTTACCAAACATAATGTTCTTTTCTAGAAGTCTGTTGTTATTAAGTGCCATCGAGTCAGTTCTGACTCATAGCAACCCTATATCATGATGGTTCCCAAGAATGGATTGGTGAGTTTGAACCACCAACCTTGAGTTTTGCAGTCCAGTGCTTATCCTACAGCTCCCCACTAGCAATATATGGCATAAAAAAACATTGGTAGTAAAGTGTGTTAAAGTAAAATTATTCAAGTTGTAAGCCAGAATGAAGGACCCAACCCCCAAATGACTGGATGGAAAAATCCCACAAACAAAATGGAAAGTTCCCCCATAAATTAATAGATTGGCCATAATTTTTTTTTTTTTTTTTTAGCTCAAATGATGGTGATTCTCCCTTTTTATAGTTGAATATAACAGCAACCCTAACATTTTAAATTTTTCTGCAAAACAAAACCCCTGATTTTCAATGACTCATTTATGCCATAGCTTAAAAATTTTAATTCTGTAGGATATTGTGGATTTTAAGAAAGAATCATGAAAGGGGTGGGGTGGAGAGCAGAACACTGGCAGCAGATATAAGGATGTATTTACCAAGATGAAAATAATTAGACTGTTCTTGTGTTTGTCAGCGCCCATGGGGATAACAGGAGCCTCAGAAGCTTGCCCCTTTGGGACAAGAATAACATAGAAGCTTCTCTTAATAGAGATTTAAAATGCTTCTCATAATATACACACACACACACATATATATATATATACATACACACATATATATGTATACACACACACACATATATATAGTTGGTAGTGGTTGTGTGTCACTGAATCCGTTTTGACTCACAGTGACCCTGTATAGGGTTTCCGAGGTTGTAAATCTTTACAGGAGCAGAAAGCCTCATTTTTCTCCCACAGTAGATTCAAACTGCTGGCCTTTCAGTTAGCAGCCAGCCAAGTTTGTAATGCACTAAACTACCAGGGATATTTATACATATGCTGTTTTTATTAAGTATCATTGAGTTGGTTCCAACTTATAGCAATCCTGTGTAGGGTTTTTGAGGAGTACCTGGTGAGTTTGAAAAACCAACCACCACACCAGGACACTCTCACTCTCTCTCTCACTCACTCACTCTCTCTCTCTCTCTCTCTCTCTCTCTCTCTCTCTATATATATATATATATATATATATATATATATATGATTTAGATATAGGTGTATAAAATCAACAAGAAAGAACTTTCTGAGTGTATACTCTGAGCAATGTTCTTTAACTACTGTCACTAAGTCCATTTTGACTCATAGTGACCCTAATGGCAGAGTAGAACTGCTCTTTAGGGTATCCGAGACTATAAATCTTTATGGGAGAGACAGCCTCATCTTTCTTCCATGGAGCAACCTGAGGTTAGCAGTCCAATGCTTAACTCACTGTGTCACCAGAGCTTCTTACAAGATGTAAAACTGAACCAGCAAAGCTAGCCAAAGAATCATGATATATGACAAAACTTATTTATGTATGACAGACAGATTTTTATTCAGAAAAACAAACATTTTCTTGTGCTGTTAATACCTATAATTCTCAAAAACATCATTATCATCAAACTAAATGTGTCCCTACAAGACAACCAGTGGAAAGTTAGACTTCAATGAAATTGAGGCAATCATAACAGGTCTTTTAGCTTAACTGAGATCAAACATCCAAAGAGGACTCTCAACGATAGAACTTTATATCCAGTTCATAGCATGACACTTGGGGAATTTTCACATTAAAGCATGGCTCGGTGGCAGAAAGCAACTGCTCAAACAAATAAGGTCAGAACGATCATCAGATTTATTGTCAAAATGGGAAAAAAAGGCATGATTTCCAATAGCTCCTTAATTCATGAAAAAGAGCCCCTAAGTCCAGCAGTAGAGAGAAGCCCACCAAGAGGAAAGGATTTTCCCTGCCCACATTACAGGCCTTATTAGATGCTGAATTGCTTTAGAATCATCTCTCTAGCATACTAGCTTTTGGTAATCTACCCAATTAATGAAAGTCTGTTCAACAAAGCATTCTTTATTACTTTTTAATCTTTTTTATTTCTTTTGCCTCCTCTCCCCAACAGAACATGTTTCAACATTAGTCCTGGTTTTATTTTCTCCATAGCTGCTTAATATAAACCTGGAGGGTGGCATTCAACTTTTTCACTGTCATACTAAGTATAAAAACATAAGTTCAGGGAAAAGTAGATGCTATCCAGAACATTAAAAGCAAGGGTATAACAGATCCTCCACTCAGACGCAGAGTCCCAATGTGGCACTGTGAGATAAGCACTGGAATGCTCCTCAAAGTTGATGGTTCATATCCACCAGCAGTTTCTGAAAAACACTGTACAGGGTCGCTAAGAGCCAGAACCCACTGGCTGGCACTTAACAACAGCAGCATCAACAATAACCACCGTACCAGTCAGTCCTGGGTGGACCACCTCAGAGTCAGCAGTGATGTCCCTAGAAAAATCTCTGCTGATACAAGAAAGCTCCCTGAAGACGAGAACAGGGGCACCAGCCTCACTCAGCCTACTCAATCCACCCAAAGAAAAATCTACTGAACTCTTAACCACGTGTTCATCTCCGAAGAATAGGACTGACAGAATTCCTGCTCTCACAAAGCTTTCTTTTCCTATTCCTTCCTCCCATCATTGCTTCCTACCTCTTTACTTATCTATCATGTCAGGTTGAACAATATCAGGATTAACTCTTCCATTCATTACGAATTAGACTGAAACCCCATGGCCATTCTATTTAAGCTACTGGTTACCATAAGCCAGTAATCAACCTCACTCCAACTTTACACCACAGACCATCTCAGCCATTAAGAAATGGCTATTAGAAAAAAAATCAATCATGCCTGACTATACGCCCACTGGAAGCTATGACAACTGAGGCAAGTGTGTCTTCTTGGGCTCCAGTAGATTTAGGATTACAACAAGCTGTGGTGAGTTTACAGGGAAGATTCCAGAAGGGTTGGGGCCCAGAATGTGTAGAAAGGACATTGAGCCAATTACTAAATCACTCTACGTCCATTCTGTCAATTAAGAGGGTGAACATATATAAGACCAAAACACTGAAAAATATGGGCTAGAATAAAAAGACGCCTATGATTAAGTGTCTAAGGAGCTACATATGCTTCATTTCAAATATAGCTCTGCACAAAATACCTTTACAAAAATCAACATTTAAAAATACCTCTGTACTTCAGTTTCCTCTTTTGGATAAGTAGGGATAACAGTAGTACAAAAATCGCAGAGCTACTGTGACATTCAAGTGGGATGTATCACATCAACCACTGTTGTTGTTAAGTGCCATCAAGTTGGTTCCGACACATAACGAACTATATAGCATATCAGAGGAGCTGCTGGTAAGTCAAACGGACTTTGTGGTCCAGTGCTTATCCTACAGCTCTGTACCAAGACTCCACATTGTTGTTGCTGTTGTTAAGTTCTGACTCACAGCGACCCTGTACAGGACTTCCAAGAAGCGACTGGTGAGCTTCAACTGCCAATCATGTGATGCAAACCGACCTTGCAGTCCAGCACATGAACCCACAGCTGTAGCTACTTTCAAGTTTTGTTTGCATCATTATTGTAAATATTATGTATTGTATGTTATACATAAATGTGTAAATATCTATCTATTGTAAATATTATGTATTGTATGTTATACATAAATGTGTAAATATCTATCTATTGTAAATATTATTTTCCAATTAACTCTTTGCATGTGTACAACTTATTGGCAACACTGAAAATAACTGATCATACAACCCTACTCTTAGTGCAATTTTTCCATCACTGTTAAACTCCTCTTTTCTCCTCCTTCTCAACCATGGGAACCAATAACATACTTTAGTCTCTATACATTTGCTTTTTCTTGTTTTTTTATATAGCTAAAGTCATATGATATTTGTCCTTTTGTGAATGGCACATGTTACTCAGCATAATGTCTTTACTAACACTCATCTGTCACTTTGTTGTGCTTTAATGGCTTGCATGTTGCTGCAGTTTTGGAAGCTATGCCACCGATATTTTAAATACTATCAGAATTACCCATGGTGGATGAGTTTCAGCAGAGATTCCAGACTAAGACAGACTAGGAAAAAGGACTACTTTAGAGTACTTAGTCACTGAAAATCTTATGAATAGCAGTGGAACACTGTCAGATAGCATCACAATACTGACTACTGAAACATGATAAAGAGTACCAGAATACGGTTCGATATCGTGCCAGAAGTTGAGCCCCTCAGGTTGGAAGGTACTCAAAATATGACTGGGAAAGAGCTGCCTCCTCAAAGTAGAGTTGACCGTGATGATATGAAAGGAAAGCCTTCAGGACTTTCATTTGCTGATGGGACACAACTCGAAATCTATTAATACTCAGAACTTGGAATGTACAAAATATGAATCTAATACAATTGGAAATTATAAAAAAATGGAATGCATACATATCAATTCCTCATCTTTTTCTTGCAGAGCAGTTGGTAGGCTCAAACCACTGGCCTTATGGTTTATAGTCCAGTGCTTATCCTACAGAGCCACAGTGCTCCCTAGCCATAATTTGTTGTTAAGTACTGTCAAGTTGGTTCCGACTCATAATCTGGGAAGTGAAATGGCATCTCCTTTTGGTTTTGATATTCATTTCTCTGATGACTAATGATGCTGAGCATTTCCATGTGTTTAGTGGCTATTTGAATGTTCCTTTAGTGAAAACCTATTCAAGTCTTTTGTTCATTTTATGATTGGGTTATTTGTGTTTTTTGTTAAATTTTAACAGTTTTATACATCTGTTAAGTTGTCATGTGCCATCGAGTCAGTCCTGACTCATAGTGACCCTGTATAGGGCTTCTGTGGAGGAGGTGGTGAGTATGAACCACTAATCTTGCAGTTAGCAGTCCAATACTTATCCAAGAGTGCTACTTGAGGACTCCCTTTTGCATACATATTTATATACATATATGTGTATGTGTTATTAGATTCTTGTCAGTTTTCAAAGATATTCTCTCACTTGGTAGTTGCAATCTTACTTTATTTTTGGTGAAGTCTTTTGCTGAACAAAAGTTTTTAAATTTTATGAGGTCCCATTTATTTATGTTGCTGGTTGTGCTTTTGTTATTATATTAGTAACTCATTGTTAAATGTTAGACCTGACAGTGTTTCTTTGCTTGTTTTTAAAATAATTTTATGGTTTCAGTTGGCACACTGGGGACCTTAATACACTCTGAATTTATTTTTTTATATGGCAAAGATCCTGTTGTATTTTTCTGTATGTGGAAATACAGTTTTCCCAGCACCATTTTTTGAAGAGACTCTTCTTTAAAGTATTATATTTATTATTACCTCACCCTGATGGATGCTAAGGCTTTGATCACTGACTTCTTAATTCTGATTTGTAGGCTGAGAAGCCAATTACAGTTACCTAAGAAACAGAAGGAGTCCTCCTGGTATGGTTCTGCAGGTTAATGTGCTGGAATGAAAAGTCAGTTTCAATCCCAGATTGGCAGTTCAAGCTTACCAGCTCCTCCTCAGAAACCCTATAAAAGGGACTATGAGTTGGAACTGACTTGATGGCACTTAACAACAACAACAAATAACAAAAGACAGAAAGGTACAGCACTACAGAGGGCAGAGAGATAGGACAGGGGAGAAGGGACAACATGAACTTTGGGAACCATGGTAAATACCTACATGAAACAATGATAAGAATATAAGTTGCCATTAAGTTGATTCTAACTCATGATGACCCCATGTGTTGCAATGTAAAGCTGTGTCCCATAGAATTTTCACATCTGTGACCTTTCAGAAGCAGGTCACATATGAATCACAAGTTTTAAGAACCATAAGAATCCCTAAGTGCTGTGTCTTATTGGTGAATTAAATTTTCTATTTTTGGGTTTTGTTGATATCATTGTCTTAATAGTCAAAGCAGCTAAAATCCTAGAAATGCCCTTCAATCTTTGGCAATTCCATACAAAGTGTGTAATATACTGAACTGAGGTCCAAACTTGGAGATTATAACCATGAAAGGAAAGCCTGCTGCTAGTGTACTGAGATCCTGTAACCAAGAAGAGAGAAAAGAAAACTTGCTGAGTCTGTCTAGACTTCTCTTCAGAACTAAACCTCATCTCCCAGGGCGATTGCAAGATGGTGATAATTAGGATTAGCCAGAAGGTGGCTATCTGCCAAATTTATCTCATAATCAGCCTTCAATTACTCCATCTCAAGCCACCATCACTGTTCTCAGCACCTGAAAATAATGAGACAAGAAACTGAGAAACTAGCTAGCAGGCTACACTATATTCAGTTGTTCATCTTCGGATGATCAATGCTAAATTTTGAGTGATCGTTGATATGAAAGTTGACAACTGAATTCCAAGCTATTCTCAGTGACTCAATCTCTCTCATTAATCATTAGTGACACCTTAGTATGCAATGCTATTTGGAATGAAAATTTCAAATAAATTGTTAGTTTCCCAATTTACCACCATGAGAGTCATTCTGGCTACAACTTCTTAATGAGATATCATCAAGTAGTAAATGGTTTTGAAAGTGCTTCTCAAATAGATTTTTAATATGGCTCAATCCAGTATTTCCCAAAGTGTGGTACCCATCCAATGGGTGGTATCCAAGAACATTTTATGTAGTGCAAGGATTAACTTAAAAGAAAATAGTTACATACTAATGTTAATATTCATGATTTCAGAGGTAGTATTTATTATGATGGAGCCAACCACAAGGTTGGTGGTTCAAACTCACCAACCTCCTTGGAAATTCTATACAGCGTAGTTATAAGTTGGAACCAACTCAATGGTACTTACCAACAACAACATTTATTATGATAAGGCCACGATAAAAAGATGATTTTAAGGAAAACATAAAGTAAATAATAATAAAAGTGCACATGGAAGTAGCAGTGGTGCTGGTCACTATGTGCTGTGGAGTCGGTTCCAACTCATAACAACCCTGTATGGGGTTTCCGTGGCTGTAAATCTTTACGGGAGCAGAAAGTCTCATCTTGCTCCCATGGAGTGTCTGATAGATTTGAACTGCTGACCTTTCAGTTAGCAACCCAGCTCATAAGCCACTATGCTTCCAGAGCTCCTTAGAGGTGCACATGGTGGTTATGTGCCATGGAGTCAGTTCTGACTCATAGCAACCCTGTACAGGGTTTCTGAGGCTGTAAATCTTTACGGGAACAGAAAGATATGGCAAAAACATATGAAGGTGGCATATGAAAGAATCAGGCTGGGTAACACTGCTCTTTATTGGTTCTTACAACCTTGGCCAATGACTCCTAGTAATTACTAAAAGAGAACGTCATCATCCGACTTCAGTTTGCCTAACAGAATGGCTGAATGCATCCTTTTAGGTTCTTTTAGAATACCCAACTGTGAGTTTTACATTTTACAAGCTGTTCAGAAGGGACAGCAGCACAGAGATGCCCTTG
Source organism: Chrysochloris asiatica (assembly GCF_000296735.1). NCBI lineage: Eukaryota > Metazoa > Chordata > Mammalia > Afrosoricida > Chrysochloridae > Chrysochloris > Chrysochloris asiatica. Next base: position 3,772,662 of record NW_006408732.1, read on the forward strand.
ATTCTTATGGTCATGTTCAGACAGGAGATAAAGATTGATAGATAATGATGCAGTAACTAACTCCACAAAAAAAAAATTAGTTTCCCATTTTGTAGAGAACATGGGAAAGGTCTTTCAGATCACTGTGAGAATGACAAATATGCTCCATAAATCCTTGACTTTCCTAAGGAACTACATAAAAAGTGTTGAATAATGCTTGAATACATGAATTGTTGTTAACTGCCATTGAGTTGGCTGGGCCCCCAACTCAGGGCGACCCCATGTGTCACAGACTAAAATTGCTCTGTAGGATTTTCTTAGCTATCCTCTTTACAGAAGCAGATCACGAAATCTTTCTTCTGTTTAGCCACTGGGTGGATCAGAATCACCAACATTTTGATGAGCAGTTGATCACAAACTGCTTGCACGACCCAGACTCCAGAATAAACAAATTAACTATTCATATCTTAAAAAGTCTTAGTAGTATAGTGGGTTATGAGTTGAGCTTCAAACCACAAGGTCAGCAATTCAAATCTGCCAGCAGCTCCACAGGAGAAAGATGAGGCTTTCTGCTCCTGTAAACATTTACAGCCTCAGAAATCCTCTACAGGGTCACTATGTGTTAGAACCTACTCGACAGCACATTACCACCGCCACTACCATTCATATCTTAACTTTATTAGTATAGCAAAATAAGTATCAGCACAAAACTTACCCAGTATATGCAAAAAAACAGTTGTAGGAATGACACCCACCTTGGGCACAGTTTTCACGTGGAATAGTATATTTTGGAAGGAGTGCCCATCGTTGACCTGCAAGATTGCAACATCAGATGTGCTATCTGAACCATCATGAGCATAGTGGAGAAGACCCCTGGAGAGCTCATCCAGTCGGAATTGATAGATAGGAACTGCAGGAGCCTGAAGCATTTGGAGCAATTGGCCATGACGTGGAGGATCGAGCACTTCAACTACCACATCCTGTGGATTGTCATCATCTCGTATGTCCAGCAGCTGAGTGGTGATGCTTCTACTCTCTCCTCTGCTAATTTGGAGGATATCATTTCTCAGTACATAGGGAGCCTGTGGGGTTGCAGGGAAGGAGAGAAAGAGGTGTCATTTCAGGGAAGTCAATTCGATGGACTAGATCCCAGTTGTGTGTAACATGACTGATATTTCTATGCTTTCTAAGGAACTCTAGATGGTGCTGCAAAATGCCAAACAGTTTCATCAAAAAAAGTGTGTGTTAGAGGCATGGTCAGTTATGGGTATCACAGCAATAGTGATGATGTCACACTTCAAGGTTCTAGGAGTTGCTTAAGCCATTCCAAACCATAGTTTAGATGAGATGCCATTGACCAGAGTTGCTTACATGTAAATCTATCATTTCTTTTGCTTTCTTGCTTCATACTATAGTCCTTACAAACAAAAACAAAACAAAACACAAAACTAAGGTGTGTTGAAACTTAGGTCAGTTGAATATAATGGAACCTGATCAGTTGTCTACATCCAAAACAGACTCCTAAGAGGTATGAAATTTCTGGACTTGTGCTTGGAAATGGAATATTTCACTCCAGACCACACTGCAGCATGCTGACTCAGAGGAAGATAGTTCTACATTCTGAATCCATGCTATTTCTAGTCCCTCCCAGTAGTTTTCCTCAAGCTCTCTAATCCAAACCTTGATAGGGCCTAACCCAAACTCAGGTTGTAAACCCTGACAAGATTGCAGTCTGAGTGAGCAAGGCAACCACCTACTTAATCCATGGTGCACTCTTAATATAGCAAAATGTAATATGCTTTCCAAAGGACTGTCAGATTTCCTCCTGCCAATTTAAATAAGCAGATAAAATGTTCTTTCACAAAGATAAAAGTTAATGAGCCACAACAGAAAAAAAAAAAAAAAAAAATCAAGGCCAGAAGCCAAAGAAAACATTATCATTTTTTTATATCACTTTAAGTTGAACCTTCCAGAACTTTTCTCAGCATATCCCTTTCTTTAGTGCAAATGACTTGCTTTAAAAATTATCCAAGTACTCTTCTGCCCTCCTGGAAATTATACTATCTATTTAAGTAATGTCTAACTAACGTATCATTATAATAATCACATATTGAGAAGCTAGGTGATAGCTACTCCTCAGGATTCCTAAGTGAAAATTCTAACGCTGTGATTCTATATGAAAGGCCTCTCAAATTCTGAAAGAGAGGGAAAGGGTTAAGGGGATATAAAAAATTCATACATGGAAAAGACTGAAGTAACTCACATGACAAAATCCCAGGGAGGTTCAAGACAGCATTGAAATGTTGCAGAAAGTTTTAGGAATTAAACTAAATTACAATTTGTTTCTACTATTCCATCTTTTAAAACATAAAAGATAGATTCCCATCAAATCAAGTAAACATACACTGTTACTCTCTTGATTTGTGGACAACAAAAAAGAAAACTCAAAGAAACATAGGAACTCACCTTCTCAGATTAGGAAGTTACTTGCCAATATCTATCCTCGGTCTTTTCTTTACCAAATGGAAGTAAATGAATAAGCTCAAATAAAGAAGACAAAACTTCTGAGGTTGAGTTTTGAGAAACATCTAAGTCAGTAAATCCTGAGACTTATTTTGGACTGTATTTACAGTGGTCATATGTTTTAGCTTTGAATTAAGACATATTTCATACTCTTAGCCAAACCTTGAAATCAAACTAGAATCAATTTCTAATAATTCTTCAACTTTCAAGCACCACTTCAGTGAGCAGTGACATAAAAAATTTATTAAGTTTGCATTTTGTTAATACCACTTGATGGCCATTTACCAGTTCAAGTTGAAATTATCCATGGTCTATTAAGACTTGCCATTTTTGAACCAAAGATCTATTGTCCTTCCATGAACCATGACTAAGAACATTTCTGAGACCAAATATTTAGGTAGTCTTTGTTTCCCAGGATGATGTCCCATTTTCTTGTTGTCCACATCTTACAGACATTAAAAGATAACAAAACTATCTTTTTTGAAAAGTAATGGGATTTTTTGAAATCCCCTTGTATTTATCTTACTCTCTTTGCACACTTTAACTGTTTAATCTCACAAACCCAGTTACTCAGAGTGTCTACCATTATAGGTGTTTTGGACATACAAATACAACTTGACCAAAGAGTGGTGGAGACAGAAGGGTTATCACACTAATAGTAATAGTGTTATAGTAGCTACCATGGTTTCCTCAACTGTTTGTCTGATGACCATATTGTTGTTGTTGTTGTTGTGTGCGTGGAGTCAGTTCCTACTCATAGTGACCCTGTACAGGGTTTCCGAAGCTATAAATCTTTACGGGAGCAGAAAGCCTCATCTTTCTCCCATGGAACAGCTGGTAGTTTCGAACTGCTGACCTTCCGGTTCACAGCCTGATTTGTAACCACTACGCTACCGGAGCTCCTTGGCTGATGACATAGTGGCAACTTATTCAGGTATATCCTTAACAAGATCATCTAAATACAGGTAGTCAGCCCCTGTTGTCTTTAAGAATGTATACATAAATTGAAACAGATACACACAATTCTTGTACAGACTTACTGCAAGGAAAAGTTCAGTGATTTAAAAGCTGCATGTGCCACAAGTAAAAGTGACTGTGATGAAGACTTTGTTGTGAGTAGGGGTTGGGGTTCAATTGATTCAAAGTGAGATCAAATTTACATAACTTTAAAGGGCAAATAGGAGTTGTCCATGAGTCCTGTCCTCCACATTGAGTTAAATGTGATTCAGCTACATGGTGGATTCTCTAAATATACTAGTTGTAATTCCATATCCCAAGAAGAGAAATATTTAGATAAAACAGATTCATTTATCAGAGTTAAAAAAAAAAAAACAAAAAACAGTCCTGACAGCAATAACAGCTTCAAATTATGTTAAAGGGCTAGTATCAGACTTAATACAGTAAGGTCAGACAACATAGTGTAATGGCGAAGAACACAGACTCTACACCCATATCAGCTGGCTCTAATCTTGACTCTCTATTTATTAACCATTGTTGTTATTGTTGTTAAGTGCTGTCCAGTCAGTTTAGACTCACAGTGACTCTGTATAGGGTTTCCAAGGAGCAGCTGGTGGGTTTAAACAGCCGACCTTACAATTAGCAGTTCAGTGCTTGCCCTACAGCGCCACACCAGGAGTCCATAGACAAACTATATAACCGCTCAGTGATTTGGTTTCCTCATCTGTACACTGTGGATAATACTGATACCTATCTCATAGGGTTGGCATGAAGGTTAAATAAGTTACTTATATGAAACACTTAAGAGAATACTATTGTATTAGTAATTATTTTTGTTCTTAGTACTATCCAAAGTACTGAAAATTACTCCAGGGCTTTTCGGAAGGACAACGAACCACCATTAATTTAGCTCAATCATTTCTGTTATAACTGCAAGAACCTTGAATTGTTTTTGAGACTTGGTTATGTATGTTGTTGTTGTGTTAAGTGCCTTTGAGTTGGTTCTGACCCAGAGCGACCTTGTATAGGGTTTCTGAGGAGCAGCTGGTGAGCTTGAACCACCAACCTTGCAGTTCAAATGGCTTAGCAGTCTGGAGCATTAACATACAGCACCACACCAGGATGTGAAATTATTAATTGTTTGGCATTTTTATTACCTGTGTTGAAAATGCTTGTATGTTGATCAGCTGTGGCTCAGAGAAGAACTGCTGGTCACTAATTTTCAGAGAAAAGTAACCTTTCCTAAAAGAAGTCCCCAAGAAAGGAATGAGAAAATAGAATCATTAAATCAGTCTTTAGAAACAACAAGAAGAAAATATGAAGGAGCTTCAAAAAGTTCATAGAAAAATGGATTTAAAAGATAATGGAATTTTTCCATGAATTTTTTGAAACCCCTTGTATTTTCAGGCATGTAAGAATTTGGATCGAAACACTGCATTAACATAATATTCATACTATAAATAAAAATCACCAGCTAAAGATAAGCATGTTATGATGCAGTTACAAATGCTGTGTAATCTTAGATCTCTTTTCAACATAATTACATAACATTTTGGTTTCCTAGTTTTCTAAACTTGATTAAATAAAAGGTTGAAAAACCAGTTGTTTGGCCAAAACAGATTAGTACTATCTTTTGGGCTACTGGCTAAATTGCAGAAAAGAAAGGAACTTTTCGGAGTCTCACCAACTCAATAATCCCTGCTTCCCTGCCAATCCCTTTCCAATTCCTGCCTGATTCATGTGAGTGGGCTCCCAATAACAATGTCTACAATGTCTACATTACATGTAGTCCTATCCACCTACCCCACATACACTCCTAGTGTGGATAGGACTGGGGAAGAACAGTTGATTCTGTTCCCTGGGAAATCTGGAATTGGCTGAAGAGCAAACAGTCTTTCCATTTAATGGCACAGAAAATTAGTTTACAATATGGATGAGACTGTGGAGCAAGACAAGTCTTCAAAGCAAGATAAAGAAGCCTAGGAGCAAAGGGACACCAAAGAGAAAAGGAAGAAGTGACTTCCTGACTCCTTCCCATTCCCATTCTAGCTTACAGGTTTGTCCTGTAGCCAATTGCCCTTGTTGTCTTTGATATCTAAACCAGGCTTTCAATGTTACAACAAGACTTACTATTTTGCCTAATCTAGTTCAAATTGGCTTCCATTACATGTGAACAGCAGGTCTTATTAACAGAGAGAACTAAATGAAGCTTACACTTTATTATGGTGCATACTTCCTTTGAAAGCATGTTGTTATAACAGCTTCAAAGACAGAGAGAAGGGATAGTAGGATGGAAGGTATTTGCCCATCTTTAAAGTAAAACCAAGTACAGCTGGTAAGACTTGTGGTTAAAGTATTATGGGAGTTTGTGAATTCTGGACTCCCTTAAAGGGAATTGTTTTATAGGATCTTTAAAAGATATTCTTAGAAATAGCCACATGAAAGAATGTGGATGAATCTCAAAAGCATTACACTAAAAGTAAGAGACAAGAGATGATATATGATTCCATTTACATGTCATTCTGGAAAAGGCAAAAGTATAGGGAGTGATTAACTCTCCAGTCTAGGAGTGGAGGTCTCTAGGACCATCAATGGAGAAGAGCTGAGAGTGGGACCCTACCCAGAGAAGCAGCGATGCCTGAGATAGAGGCAGAGACGATGATGGAGTGATCTAGAGAGGGAGAGCGACTGTGTGCTGAAGACTGGGGG
>NW_006408732.1:3778949-3799309 GCF_000296735.1 Chrysochloris asiatica
GAATGAATGTAAAACTAAAGTTCTCTCATGTAAACTATCATATAATTCACAATAAAGCATTAAAAAAAAAAAGTATAGGGACAAAAATTCCATCAGTCCTGCCAGGAACGGGGGAGGGGAGATTATAATTTACTTTATAAAGGCACGAGAGGCTTTCTCAGGGCGATGGGATTATTCTATATCTAAACTGTGATGATGGTCACAAGACTGTATACATTTATTAAAACTCATTGAACTGTGCGCTTTAAAATTGTGAGTTTTATTGAATGCAAATTATACCAGATTATTTAAAAAGCATTCTTGTCTTCCTTCATATTCTATTCGCTCCCTTTTTTTCTGTTCCATTTAAATTCTGTCCTTCTCTACCTCCAATTCCAGGCTTCAAGAGAAACGTAATTGGTAGAAGCAATAGAGTGAAACAAGAAAGGGTGGCTATTCCCAACCTACTGGGGAAAAAGAATTTTTATTAGCACTGAGATTCATCATCTTTCAACATCTCAGCAATGCCAAAAGTAGTATGGTCACCACACGGCATTTATTGTTGTTGTTAAGTTCCATCAGGTTTCCGAGGAGTGGCTGGTGGATTTCGACTGCCTATCTTGCAGTTAGCAGTCTAGTGTTTACCCTATAGCACCACACCAGGGCTCCACGACATTCATGGCTGTCTTTTATTGCACAGAAGCATTTCAGTCCTAAAGGAATCAGTTCTAAAGTATCCCACCCCTAACAAAAGTGGTCAGTGTTTTCTTGGGTGGGGGAAAAACACAAACCCATGTGACAAGCTGCCCTTTTTGTTTTGTAACTTTCAGAGATTTACACAATTTCCTCACCTCTCCCCCATGATTTTCTACCAATCTTACTTTACTATTCCTCTCAATCTTTGTTTCGGTTTTTAAAAATTGAATAGTCACAAGTAAAAGAAGGTCAGTTATGGGTTAAAAATAGGTATTTACAGTCCGGGTAATGTAGTGGATTATAAACTGGGCTGCTAACCTCAAGGACAGCAGTTTGAATCTGCTTGTCACTCCAATGTACATATATACATATGTTGTTGTTAAGTACCATCGAGTCGGTTCTGACTTACAGCAATCCTACATAGGGTTTCTGAGGAGTGACTGGTGAGCTTGAACTGCCGACCTTGAGGTTCAAACTGACCTTGCAGTCCAGCTCATTAACCCATAGTGCCACCCCAGGACTAGTAGGACTCACATGTAAGTGGTACTAAAATAATTTCTGACGTCGTTAGTGCCATTGAGATGGTTCTGACTCATAGGGTTTCCTAGGGGCAGCTGGTTTGTTTGAACCACTGACTTTGCAGTTAGCAGTCTAGTACTTATCCTATAGTGCCACTCCAGGACTTCTGAAAACAGTTACCAGTATTTTATTCATTTGTTGTTGTTGTTGTTATGTGCCATCGAGTCGGTTCCAACCCATAGCGACCCTGTATAGGGTTTCCGAGGGTGTAAATCTTTATGGGAGTAGAAAGCCTCATCTTTCTCCCGCGGAGCAGCTGGTAGTTTCGAACCGCTGACCTTAAGGTTCGCAGCCCAATTCGTAACCACTACGCTACCAGAGCTCCATTCATTTAGGAGTGTAAAACTAAGATTCTGCCAGAAAACATGAGTAAAGGGGTTATAAAACTGCTGCAAGTCAGTTGCGACTCATGGTGACCCCACAGGCATCAGAGTAAAACTGTGCTCTGTAGATCACCATGGTGTGTCTAGGTGGTCTTTAGGTTAGCAGTGAAACCACTTACCCCATTCAGGGATTTCAATGAGAGCTTAAAGACGTTAAATAGACAAGAACTTGTCTATTCATGAACTGTGGTTGTCTATGGAGCTTTATACTTTTCAAAAGTAATTTCATGACAATACAGTGCAGAGTGGTGTCTGTTACGTGTGTGTGTGTGTGTGTGTGTGTGTGTGGTAATGTAAACATTTAAGAACTGCACTTTCAGCAGAATGAATGTAGCTCACACAGCATGAATCTGAAGAACAATTCTGTAACATCTAACATCACTCCATCTCTATTGTCAAACTTGTCTTTTTCCCACTAATACTTTGACCCTTGAGGATAGAAGAATCCCATTATTCCTAGCATTATTGTTGTTGGTAACTGCTGTTGAGTTGGCTCTGACTCAAAGAGATTTTGTATAGGGTTTCCTACGAGCTGTTGGAGGATTTGAACTGTCATCCTTGCAGTTCAAACCTACCTTGTGGTCTAGTGTTTATCCTACAGTGCCACAGAAATCACAATGATTAAAAGCATGAGTTGAGTCTACCCCGACTCATGGTGATCTTATGGATGTCAGAGTAAAACTACACCATAGGGTTTACAATGACTGATTTTCAGATCCCCAGGTCTTTCTTTGGAAGTGTCCCTAAGTGGACTCAAACCTTGAACCTTTAGGCAGTGGTTTAGCTCTTTAATTGTTTTCAACACCCAGGACACCAGCTCCTACTTAAAAAGAAACAAACAATCCCACGGTCATCTAGCTAGGGTTCCCGAGACTGCATGCAGATATTCACAGGAGCAGACAAGTCTCATCTTTCTCCCAAAGAATAGCTGGGGGGTTTGAACAATGGACACTGTGGTTAGCAGTCCAACTGCTAATAATGTGACTTGGTGTTATTCTGATTAGACCATCATCCTTTAGTGTAACGAACATCATTAGCACTAAAGTAGTACTAATAATATTAGTAGTAGCAGTACAATCTTCTTTTCTTCTTAGTTATCTCCTAGCTTAAACTTTAAAACAAAGAAACAAACTCAGATTTAGTGTTGACAGTAGGAAATATCCACTTGTCCAAGAGTTTTAATACCTTTTTTTCTTACACATATAGCTATTCTGAGATTATTTAAACTAATGAAGCAGAACAGGGTGATGGATGATCCAAGAGGCTAATCTTTAGGGAGCACTCTTTGATTTCAGTTTAGCAGATTTACTCTGCTAATTATATGGGCTATATTTGCTTGGGTTAGTGCTAACATTCAATTGCATTCCTGAAGCATATGTCAGCTGGGGTGGGGAAGACAGCCAGAAGTGTGTTAAGCATCAGCGGAAAATGGAATCAGGCTTAAAAATTAACCACAATTAATCCTATAAACTGTGGTTGTCAGTTTTCCTTCTAACTCTGAGGTTCTAGGTAACACACAATATCTGAAAAGTCTGTGCTCCATCTTTCATCCCATGCCCTCCCCAGTACAATACCCAAATGTTGAAGAAGCAGCAGCTGTAGCATCCGGGTCAGTAACTGGTTTTGTTTCTGTGGAGTCCCCCAAAGTGGATAACTGTACTAGGAACTTCCTTGTCGCATCAGAGAATTACCCATAATTACGTGATAAAATGAAAATGCCTCTAGCAGAAGCACACCTCTGAGCAATGACAGAGAAATGATAACAGACAGCTGACAGTGTTAGGTGTTGATGGAGTATACATCCATCGTCTCCCCAAAGAGAAGGCGTTGCTACCGAGAAAGACAGACTGAGAGAAGCGGGTACAAGGCAGTGACATGGGAACACAGAGTCACCTGGGTTTTTCTTTGCTGTGCACAAAACGCACTTTCTTCTCTTTCACATCTTTCCAGCTGAAATGGCCAGCCTTGTCTAGCTGCACCTCTTTTCCATTCCTGGAGAGCACTAACCGGCCATTGGTCGGCGTGCTCACGACATGGAACAGGAGGTCTTCAACCCTGCCATCCTGATCCTGGACATTCAGGAAGGAAAAATCCAGTGGCTGCATTGAACCAATGGCAATGGTTAAGGAACCATTCACATGAAGACTAGGGGTGTGTATTTTGCCTGAAAAACATATAAATCAAATGTCAGGCTTGGCACATTTACTAATAAGGTATTTTAAGAAATAAGCTTATCATAATAATTCAGAGCTACAAAAATGAGATTCTAGGCTTCAAAATACCATAAGCCTCCTTCTAACCCATTGGTTCTCACCCTGGATGTACATGGCAAGCTGTTTTGCCAGGATTTTAATTGGTAGTCTTCCCTTCTAGAACTAAGCAAGGCAGGAGCATTTGGGAATGCCAAATTTCAGGGGGTCTGGTTCCTCTGTCAATTACTCAGATGAGAGTAGAATTCCTTTTCACAAGTTGTCTTGTATTAAGTCTCAAGAGGAGTAAGCTGACTCTCAAGTACTTGAAATTTCCAGATGGATCCCAATCAAATAAGCCCAAGATACTCCCTGTCCACCTCCCACGATGGGGAAGTCTTAATGCCTTAAAGGCCAAAAGTATAAAGATTGAAAATATAATCGACTATGGATGTTAAAATCGCCCCACGCTATTGATGAAGAACACAAAAAGTTCAGCTATCATTCACCTATAAAAATCTGGGGATTCAAAACAAAGACTGAATTTGAATTCATTTCTCTTTGTTGTATAAGTAAAAGTGTCTATTAATGTGTTGGGAAAGATACCCTGTACCATACGAGGGGCCTCCAAAAAGTTCATGGAATTGAAAGATGAAATCTTCCCATGAACTTTTTGAAGCCCTTTTGTATTACCATATTTTTAAAGGAAAGCCAGGTGGTCTGAATTCCCTCCATCTCAAATGTGTAAACCTAATGGGGTAGGATCCTCACATGATTTGTAACTTATTTATAATTACCACAGTTTGCAAAAAGAACGTACCAGCACATCCTGGCATACACTCTGTAAGCTTATATAAATATAAATATAATCCACTGCCATCAAGTCGATTCTGATTCACAGCAACCCTGTGTAGGGGTTCCAAGGCTGTAAATCTTTATAGATAGAAAGTCTCATCTTTTACCTCAGAGGTGACTGTAGGGTTTGAACTGCTAACCTTAGGTTATCAGACCAGTGCTTATCCTACAGCATCACCAGAGTATCTTATGTGAACATGTTGTTGCTGTTGTTAAGTGCCTTTGAGTCAGTTCCGACTCATAGTGACCTATACAGGGTTTCTGAAACGCAGCTAGGGAATTTGAATCACTGACTTTGAGGTTCAAATCAGCCTTGCAGTCCAGTGCATTATCCCACAGTGCCACACCAGGTCTCCCTATGTAAATATCGGTAAGCAATTTTTTTATACATATACGTGTGTGTATATGTGCATGTGTGTGTGTATATATATGTATGTATAGCTATCTTATGAATATATATATATGGAGCTCTGGTAGCATAGTGGTTACGAATCGGGTTGTGAACCTTAAGGCCAGCAGTTCGAAACTACCAGCTGCTCCACGGGAGAAAGATGAGGCGTTCTGCTCCCGTAAAGATTTACAGCCTCAGAAACCCTGTACAGGGTCGCTATGGGTTAGAACTGACTCGACGGCACTTAACAACAACAACAACATATATGAGTGTGTGTGTGTATGACTATAGGTCAAGAATATAGGTAAGTTTTATGCTCAATTTCTGATCTGACAGATTGTTTCTTGGTTCCTTCCAAAGATCACACAAGTTGAGTTTCCCTAATTTTCTACATTCCTTAAATAGCCTTTTTTCCTTAGTGGCACCAAGATTTTCCCAAATGAGAATGCTGAATTTTATATCGCTAATTGTATCTGTAAACTCAACCACTCCATGGAGAAATCACCTGTGAATTCATCAGACCATCGGAGGAGAAGGACTTACCAGTACATGTCTCGTTAGGGGAGAGGCCAGAGAAGCCAGGAACACAACTGGAAATGCAAAGGCCGCTCTTCAGAAAGAGCCCATGGTCACAGAGGTAGCACTGGCCCCCCAGGCTACACTGCAAGCACCCTCGAGGGCAGGCTACGAAAGAGAGGACACACTTCAATGAGGTAAAATAAAGGCCCAGACATCTAGCCAGGATCAAAAGCAGCAGAGAATAAAAGGACAGCATAAGCTATCCCCAACTGTGGTGATGGTAGTGATGGCTGTGTGCCCTGGAGTCAGTTCCGACTCATAGAAACCCTGCATAGGGTTTCCAAGTCTATAAATCTTTATGGGAGCAGAAAGCCTCATCGTTATCCCACAGAATGGCTAGTAGGTTCGAACTGCTGTTATCCCACAGAACGGCTAGTAGGTTCGAACTGCTAACCTTGAGGTTTTCAGCCCAACTCCAACTGTAGCCATAAAGCATTCCACCAGCTTCTCTATGGAGTCTCAGGGAGAACTGGTCAACCCTCAGAAGGAACTGAATAGAGATGAGCACTCCTCATTTAAACACTATGATTCAAAAATGCTGTATGGAGATGGCATGTTCAGGAAGTTAATCATATTGACTTGTAACAGACACTTTATGGGGACTTCCAGCAAGATAGTGGACTAGGTGGACACACTACACAGACCCTTCAAAGGTGGAGAATTTTTTTCTGTCCTGGGCCACTTGGGTATTTATAACATCACTTAATATAAATTTATGTTGGTATGACAAAAGCTCCTATATTGATTGAATTTCAAGTCCCTCCTGCCTTGGTGGGGCCAGACCACATGACAGCATGACCGGCTTAGATAGTCTGTGGGGTGGACATGCCCACCCCTGCTCTACAACAAAGATATGACAGACCAAAAAATAAAAAAAGAGACACAGAGGAGGAAAATCCTGGAACCCTGAACTTCAGAGGAAAGGTTAGAGAAGTGGATTGAGTGCTTGCTAGGAAAAGAGGCTGAGCAGAAACTGTGATAACATAAAGAGGCCTAGCAGAGCAGATTCACACAAGGGACTGGGAAGATGGGACGCCTTGTTTTTCTGTATGCTCTCCTGGTGACCAGAGGTGTGGTCAGCTCCAACTGCAGACCCTGTTCAGAGCCACATGGTAGGCAGCCACACCAGTGTAAGGCGGGGGCTGGCTGTATGGATTTGATGCCTGGATTCAGGTGAGCTCGGCTCCAGGCCTAGGGAACTCACAGAGCCACCAGAGCAGAGTTTAACCAGGCACCCTGCTCCTAATTGCCCCATGGTCCTAACAGTCACTGAAACCAACTCCATTGAGAGCCTCAAACTACTTCCGAATTGAGTGCGCTGAATATGGGAACTCCATCTAGGGCCAATAGAAATTCCATCTAGGGCCAATAAAAATTCCATTTAGGGCCAATAAAAATTCCATCTAGGGCCAATAGAAATTCCATCTAGGGCCAATAGAAATTCCATCTAGGGCCAACAGAAATTCCATCTAGGGCCAGGGACTCTGCTGTCACATTTCTCCCATGCTTACCTTGTGAGATTCCTGGCTAGAAGGAGCCCCTAAAGTTTTCTCCTCTTTAAGCCCACTGTTTTGTTTGTTTGTTTCCTTTTGTTGTTTCATTGTTTTTATTTGTTTATTCTTTCTTCTCTTTCTCTCTCCAGTCCCTTGAGTTTTACCCTTTCTATCTCTGCTTTTATTTAACCCTTCTTTTCTTCTGTTTCTAATTTTGTCTCTTCTTTGTTCCCCCCTTTTGATTTTTCTTTACTACTCTCTGCTCTGGTAGTGTAGTGGTTACGAATCGGGCTGTGAATGGCAAGGTCAGCAGTTTGAAACTACCAGCTGTTCTGCAGGAGAAAGATAAGGCTTTCTGCTCCTGTAAAGATTTACAGCCTCGGAAATCCTGTACAAGGTCACTATGAGTCGGAACCGACTCCCCGGCACACAGCCACCAGCCACCAGCCACCACTCTCTGCTCTCTTTTCACCTTCCTTCTCTATGGTATTTCTAAGTGTGTGTGTGTGTTCTATTTCTTCATTTTATTTTTTGTCTTATTTGTCTCTTCTATAGCTCCATTTCCCTGTCCTTCTTTTCTCTTTTTAGTTTTCTGGGTTTTTTTCGTAGTGTTGCGCTTTTAAAAAATTCTTTATGTTCCTGTTTTTTTTTTTCTCTTTTCATTGTTGGTTGCTTGTTTGTTCTATTTTTCTTCCTGGTATGCTTGGAGGGGAGGGAAGGTGGAGTTCTCTTCTTTCCCACCCAACAACAACTAAGCCTGACAGGACACAGCCCAGTCACAACCTTATCCTCTTCAGCTTTACCTGCTGGACAAGAGCTGATACCAGCTCCTATAATCACCTGATCAGCAATAGACAGCAGCCAACATCAGTCAAACCCAACCTAAATTGAGGTGCATGATGGGTGAATGGAGAATAGTACACATGCTTCCATTCTCTAACGACACCCAAAGGAGTCTAAGAACACATCAATATACAATTGTCAAAACACCACAAAGTCTCAAAGACAACTGACAACTTCCACTCACACAAAGAAACAAGAGAGAATGGCAAAAACTGATGACCAATATGCAGAGCCAGAAAACGTTTCTCAGGAAAAAAAGGTAATGGAACTTTTTGAAAAGAATGATATTTAGGTACCTTCAAAGGATTGACAGAAAGATGGAAGAAAGCAAAGAGAATAAAGAATTCAGAAAAACACATAGAAAAAATAAATGCAAAATTTAAAAACAATACAAAACTTGCCATTAGAAATCCATAAGATTATTACTAAGATTTCAGAAATGGACCATACACTAAAAGAACAAGGAAGTAGATTTGAAGCAATGGAAGCCAGAATTAGTGAAGTTGAAGATAAATCTCTCAATAGGAGGCTACAAGAAGAACCCTTTATAAAACAAACAAACAAAAAACAAAGATTCCAGAGAAAGCCTAAAAGTTATGTGGGATACCATGAAGAGGAATAACTTACAGGTGACTGAAATTCCAGAACAGGAAGAAACAATAAAAAACATAGAGAAAACTGTCAAAGCGTTGTTGGACTATAACTTCTCCAGCATCCAAGTCCTGGTGTGGCACTGCAGGTTAATGCACTGGACTACAAGGACAGTTTGAACCACAAAGTCGGTGGTTCAAGCTCACTAGACACTCCTTGGAAACCTTATACAGGGTTTTTATGTGTTGGAACCAACTCAAACACTCAAACACCAACAACGAACTTTCCAAAACCAAAGACAAGGAAAGAATACTTACAGCAGTCAAAAAGTCAAAAGGAGAACCAATATGACTAAGCTCTGATTTCTTAGCAGAAACCATGCAGGCGTGAAGGCAATGGGATGGCATATATAGAACTCTTAAGAGGAAAAAAATTGCCAACCAAGAATCATATACTCAGTAAAGCTGTTCCTCAAATACAACAGAAAAACTAGGACATTTCCAGATAAACAGAAATTAAAGGAACTTGTAATAACAAAACCAACTTTACAACAAAAAAAAATACTGAAGGATGTTTTTTGGACTGAGAATCAACAACAGCAAACAACAACCTGAGATTAATTTACATAACAATATCATTCAGAAATCAATTCAGATACTTGTTATTGTTGTTATGTGCTGTAGAGTTGATTCTGACCCATAGCGACCCTGTACAGGGTTTCCGAGGCTGTAAATCTTTACGGGAGCAGAAAGCCTCATCTTTCTCCTGCGGAACAGCTGGTAGTTTTGAACTGCTGACCCTGAGGTTAGCAGCCCGATTTGTAACCACTACACTACCAGAGCTCTTTCAATCCAGATACAGAAGTATGTAAAGTAAAACAAACCTACAAAACTGAATATAGGGAACCAGAGATATCAATTTATAAGGAAGTCAACAAAGCAAAAACAGGGAATAGTCTAGAGATAGAACTTCCAAATGGCAAAGAAGTCAAGTAGATTTCAAGAAAAAAAGAGACTGTCTTACAAGAGGAAAAAATTAATAAATTACAGAGTAAGTTCAAAGAAAATGAACACACCTTCACATCAAAATAAAAGAAGAGGGAGATCAGATTTAGCAAGCATTAACATGACAGAAATGAAGAAAATGATACATAAGAACAAATATTGTAGAAACCACTATTGTAAAAAGTATTTTCTTGCTATATGAACCATTCTATGGTGGTTATCAGGGGGTGAGGTTTGGGGGAGTAGCGAATTATTCATGGCCTAGAGGGTAGACACATGTTAACATGGGTAATAGGGCAGGTAATATACAAGAAGAGGGAGGTCAGCAGAGGAAAGATGAAGGTAGGGAGGAATGCAAGAGTTAAGGGAAATAGAGGTAAATACTACTAACTGATGGTACATGGGGGAGATTGCAATCATTGTAATGAAGCAAAGTATATGATTGGTTAACTGTAAAATTGATAGTCTGCGCTGAAAACCTTTACTCAATTCACAATAAAAAGTTATAAAAAAAAAAAAAAAAGAGAGTGAGAGAAAGAATTTATAAGATTAAGAGCATAGGCACTTTCTAGTCCCATTCCCTCCATACCGCTGCTGTTGTTAGCTGTTGTCACATCAGCTCTGACCCTGGTACTCTATTATAGCAGAATGAACTGTTGCCCAGTCCTCATGTTCCTTGAGATGTTTGAACCCAGTGTTATATCTACTATGCCTTTCAACCGAAGGGCTCATTTTCCAGCACAATATTGGACAAGGTTCTATTTTATCCAAAAGGTTTCACTGGATAATTTTCAGAAGTATATCTCCAGGTCTTTTTTCCCTGTCTGTCTTAGTCTGTAAGCTCTAATGAAATCTATCTGCCATGAGTGACTCTGTTAGGTATTTGAAATAATGATAGCATAACTTTCAGCACCAAAGCAACACACAAACCACCAGTCAGACAGACTGACAAATAAGCGATGGTTTCCTCTACTACCTAGTAGCTTCTGACCCATCAGGCAAGTTCCGGTAGCACTCTGTGCTTCAATTTTCTCAGACGTGGGGATAGTAGTCATGAGCGAATTATATGTGTTATAATATAAAGTGACTAGAACAGATGATTGCATTCCCTGCTGCTGCTATTATTATTTTAAATGCACAAATAGAGCTAGCTAGCAGGGGGCTTCAAAATGTTCATGGGAAAATTCCACTCTCTTTTAACTCCAATTTTCCCACAAATTTTTAATCCTGATATGTAAGAAGCCATTTGAACTACAAGGCCAGTGGTTCAAGCTCACCAGCTGCTCCTTGGAAACCCTATACAGGGTCGCTATGGGTCAAAATCAATTTGACGGCACTTGACAACAACAACAACAACAATGTAAGAAGTACAGTATTATTTCTTTGAGTTAAGTCAATAATAGTGACTGTATGGGACAGACTAGAATTGGTCCTAGGACTGACTTTCAGGGATGTGAGTGTTTATGGGAATAGATCAAGACACCTTTTTCCAATGGAGCAGCTGGAGGGTCCAAACTGCCAGCCTTTCAGCTAGTAACTGAATGCTTAATCATTGAGCCACCAGGGTTCTTTAATAATGCTCTATGAATTGTTTATTCTCTAATTTTTATGCTTCCTTAATTTTGAAGGGTACTGGTGTGGTGCTGTAAGATAAGCACTGGACTGCTGACTGTAAGTTTAGCAGTACAGACCCACCAGCCCCACTCCTCAACACCATATACAGGGTTGCTATGAGTCGACAGCAGACTTGATGGCAGACAGCAACGACAACAACTGAGATTTTGTTATAGAGAGGCAGCATAGTATAATTTAAGAACACTAGACTGGAGTTTGGTGTCCTTGTGTGGTGTTGTAGGATAACCACTGGACTGAGAACCACAAGGTCAAACCCACCAGTTGCTCCTTGGAAACCCCATACAGGGTCTTGACAATACTTGACAAGAAGAAGAACTGGAATTAGAAAATCACTTTTAGTATCTGATTTTATAGGCTGCCTAACAAAGATTCTCTCATTTATTTTTTCCCACTTTTAAATCAGGATTCATAATGTCTGTCATATTTTACCTGGTCATTGCAATTATCAAATGAGAATGTATATGAGGGGAATCTGATGAAATGTAAAATGCTATGCCTTGGTAACAAGAATTATTATTATATATCAGGTGTTCTTTAAAGTGGGGCACATGGCACAACTTTAGAGAAATGATAAGAAAAAATTGGACAAACTCTACAGATGACCCAGTAGAAAAGAAGGTTAAGGTTATGTGTTTAGCTTTAGTTCAAAGATAAAATCTCCAGTGTATGTCATTAAATTGATCCCCCCAAATCCTAGTCTTCAAAGGTATTATGACAATTTAAGGGTCACAAGTGATTTAATCTGCACACTGGAAATTCTATGCTCATATCAAATAGGACGCATTCACTCTTAATGGTTATCCTACTGCAGTTCAATATAAGTTTTTCCATTCCATAAAATATTGGTGGCCCTGTTTCCATGAAAATAGCTAGGGACAATACTGATTTGTGCAAGAGAATTATTGGTCTGCACTCCTACATTCCATCCAACAAGCAATTGGCACACATGCTTGCTGTTGTTGTTGTTAGTGCCATCGAGTCGGGATCCGACTTATAGCGACCCTGTACAGGGTTTCCATGGAGCAGCTGGTGAGCCTAAGAAGTCATCAATTACTTAGGTTGATCTCCCTGAGTTTTCATTTTCCTTCTAATTCAGATGATCAGCTTGGTTATCTGACGATCAGTATTCATGACTGACTTGCTGACTTCACATCTTCCTAATAAAGTACTCAGCATAATCATCCAAGTTACCTTTACATTTGTGACTTGTATGGTCTGTAAAGTACCCCTTCCCACATTCCTGGACACAATGGTCTTCCTGGAGGAGAAATGGATCTTCACAGCGGGTGCACTCATGGGGACCCTGGCACTGGAGGCAGTGGCTGCCACAGCCTGAAAGACAAAAGTCAAGTCAACAAGAACCTGTCTATCTCTCCAAGGGACTCCTGGCTCTCATGGCGAGACATTAAACTCTATTGGACAAAGCACTGAACTAGGAGTCCAGGAGCCCTGGCTCAACACCTCTGAGCCTCAGTGACCTACCCTATAAAATGAGAATAGAAACAAAAGTCTTACCCATCTCCACTGGGTACTGATCAAATGAAATAATGAAAAACATTAGACAAACTATAAAGTTACTGACCACTATTAGCCATCATTATTATTATTATTATTATTATTACTAGCTAGTGCTTGATTCTCTGGATTACTTCATTGAAGAGTCCTGTGTAGTCCTTTGTAGGCATGTTCTCTGTCTACTTTTAGTGGGCATTTCAAGGTCTGAGGACTTTGTGATACTAAATTAAGGCAGAAAAGGATACAGGATCACGGAGAAGTGAGGGTGAGGTTATGGTGTTCATATAAATGGTGGAAGAATATGGTTTTTCCATATTCTCAAATGATGATGGTACACATCCCTCCCCATCTGAATGACCCAAACAAAAAAAATGGAATGCTGTCAAGATGATTTTGTTTCATGGTGACCCTTCAGGATAGGGTAGAATTGATCCCTAGGGTTTCCAATGCTGTAAATCATTACCAAAGCAGATGGCCTCATCTGTCTCCCACGGGGAGGTGGGGGGAGAGGGAGAAGGGGATCTGGTGGGTTTGAAGCATAACCTTTTGGTTAACTGCCCATTGCTTTATCCCTGCACCACCAGGACTCCTTATCAGGAGGACAAAGCTATTCAGTTTTGAAGAAATTCCAAAAATCATGGGTAAAACACACTTGTATATGTGACCATTTACCCCTAAGGTTCCCGTATTGACCTCTTAGTTTAGCAAATGTTGTATTTGGGCATGGGAGAAGAAAAAGGAAAATCCTCCTTATAACAAAGAAAAGGTCTTAGGAAAGAGACCAGAAACTAGATGATGTAAACCTAGAGAGTAGAATCTTGTTCCAGGATTCTTCTCAGAACAGTAAAAATCAAATGAGTCCGATGCTTGGGTGAGCACAGAGTGGGGGCTCCAGACACTTACTCTTGCAGAGGCCCAAGTCCCGGTAAAATGGTGGTGAGCACTGCTCCACGCAGGCGCCGTCCTGGAGAACGTAGCCATCCATACACTGTAGGCAATCGGTTGTCAGAGGCCCTTTGCATACATTGCAACTCCAATCACACTCTAGAAAGAAAGCCCATGTCAAGTCCATCCTCACTGTACCCCTTCAGAGCTAGGGACACTAATATAAGAGAACGCTGTAGGCAGCTGCAAAGGGTAAAGTGGAGACGACATAAAAGATGCCACATAAGAGCTCTAACAAGGTCTCTGCTTGTAGTAGCCTGAATGCTTCTCTGAGGTTTAGTGTTTCTTACTTGTGTTCAACACGGACATGTACAAGGATCACTCTAAGCTCATGTGGGGCCTGATTGTCAGTGGGCTGCTGGGAAGCCAAGTCAACCTTATCTTATTCCCTGGGTCCACAAGTTCTTTATTAAGGTGCTGTGTCACCAAATCTTCATGCAAAGCCTGCTGAGTGAAGTGGCCAACTTGGCCTACACATGCTTGCAGAGGGATGTCAACGACTCAATGAAGAGTAAGCCTACTACCACCACAGCAGGGGTTCAAAACTCACTAACAGGTGTTGACCAGCAGAACAGAAAAAACCCACAATGGTGGTATTAAATGGGGCACAAAGAACTGTCCAAAATGAAAGCAAAAGTAGTTCTAACGTAGGGCAGGAGAACTGAGTGGCTTGCATGGTAATTCACTGAACAAGCACACCTATGGAATGAGGTACAGTACTGAACAGGGTGAGTATGAAGGTGGTGAGCATGCATCCTGTCCTTCAGAAGCTTATGTTCTAGTTCAGCACACCTGACCTTGGATGTACACCCACGGAATCTGGAAGAATGATTAGAAATATAGATTATCAGGCCCGACCCAAGACCTAAGTAATCTCAAGGATTGGGAAACAGGAAACATGCTGATACTGTTACTGCTGTTATTGTTATACTTTTTGGCGTTATTTTCAATATTTTCAATGACGCAGTCAAAAAACTCATGCTTGACAGTCAGTGTTCCAGCTGATAAATCCTTCAAGCATATGCATGAAAGACGGGATAAAAGCACATGATTGGGTACCAGGCAAATGTGCACTCAACTCATGGCCCCACTGCTTTTTATCACTATTTTTCTACACAATGTCCGTAAAGTTTTGTGGCTTCAGTTTTTGTTTCTGCAAAACGGAGATAATACACTAATGCGTATCATGACGGCAAAATGCAATCATGAATGTAAAGGACTCAGCGCAGTTATCTTGCACACCGTAACAGCTCACTAAATGTCTGCTGTGGAACAGTTTTCCTTGGAGAACATCTCTATACTCAGTGCTGCATCAACCCCTCCTTCCCTGTCTCCCTCCTAAGACGTTGAGGAAGCCTCTCATTAGTCACCTTTCCCTCTTCCTTGATGCAATATTGCTAAGTCCCAAAGAAGCAGGTAAATGTGCAAGACAGCACACGTGCTTCAAAGAAGATTTATACAGTTAATCTTCCTCATTCATTTGACTGAATCAGTCCTAGGGGGAAAAATGACTAAAACAGAGCCTTGAAAACTGCCAGCATAGTTATGAAATAATTTACAACAGGGAGGATTTGTGATAATCTTGTTTTTCACCACAACTGACAGCCCCTGGTTAGAAGATTTAAAAAACAAACAACAACAACAAAAAAAACAAACAGAAAAGCTTCTGTGGTCTTAGCAGAACAGAGCAGACCACCAAAGTAGACAACCAAATTAAATTTCTTGGAATGGAAAAGTTTGTAATTTTGCAAAGACTTTAAATATCCCAAGTTTCCTCGGCAGATGTTTGACCTCTGTATCCAAGCCCTAGCTTCTCTGCCAGAACTAGACACAGAGAGAAACTTGGAAAAAGGCCGGAATGCAGAGGAGAAATGGAATGGGATCTTAGAAAACTGGTTCTCTGTTTTCTCTTGCTGAGTGCTACCCATTCATTCCAGGAGGATAAGACAGTTACTTTTGGGTTAACCTTGACCCATGATGACCCATGTGTGTCAGAGTAGAACTGTGCTCCATAGGGTTTTCAGTGGCTGACTTTTCAGACATAGATTACTAAGGCTTTCTTCTGAAGCACCTCTAGATGACTCCCCTCGTTTGGTTAGAACCCAAGCACATTATCTGTTTTTACCACTCAAAGAGCATAAGCCCCAAATTCCAACCACTGGAGAACAAGAAAAAAGGTACTTGGGTTTTGACATTTATCTCTCCATAATTCCTCGAGTGCAGGGACACAGCTTCACTCATTTAAGAATGCTAAGTAGAGATGAGGGAATCAGACATAACTTCCTGAACCCCTCAGCCTTAGAGTCTAGAAATCTACAGTTGTGAACGCAAATATCAACAGGGCCCAGAAAGGGAACATAAATCTCTGAAATACGCCCGATGTGCTAGAATAGGGAATGATGGGGGCTGCAATGAATTAAAGAAATTGTGCTCTGTCCAAAAGGGTAACAAATCCAGATGCAGTATTGTCTGATCTTCCAAAGAAATGGAACACTTCAAATTATGAAATCTTTGACTTACAAAAGGCAAATAAATGACTAAAATATTTCAAACACTAAAATATTAAGTGGGCCAAACAAAACATGTTTATTGGCCAAATACAATCTCAGGTTAACATAAAACTCTGGAGCCTAATTCCTTGTTTCCAGTTTGCCACCACTGGTGTAGTTACCAAAACTCAGCACAAAATCCATACAGGTTTCATTGGCTGATTTGTTGTTGTTGTTGATTTTGACCCAAGGTGACCCCAGTTGCTCCCCAGGCCTTTCTTTCAAGTCTAGCTTCATCTGGAAGCTCTGGTGAAACCTTTGTACCATGGTTGAAACCTTCTAGTTTTCGAAATACCAGTGTATAGCTTTCAGCATCACAGTAACATGCAAGCCACCATAGCAAAACATTTTCAAATTGTGGAGTTGGTAAAAAATATTGAATCTACTATGGACTGCCAGAAGAACAAACAAATCTTAGAAGAAATATGTATAGCCATATTTCTCCTTAGCCATGAGTATGGTGAGGCTTATACTTGTTTACTTTGAAAATATCACTAGAAAAGACCAAATCACTAGAAAAGGATGTCATGGTTGGTAAAGCAGTCAGCCAGAGGAAACAAGAAAAACCCTCAATGAGATGGACTGACACAGTAGTTGTATGCGTGGACTCAAACATACCAATAATTATGAAGATGGCACAGGACTGGGTAATAGTTTGCTCTATTACACATAAGATTGCCACCATGCAGAGTCAACACAATGGCAACAAACAAAAGAAATAACAGCACAAAGTCTGGGATACTGTAGGCCCCTAAACATGTTTGCTTCATACATTTATACTTAATAACTTCTTGCTATCATCAGAGAAAGTCCAAACATATAATAAGTGGTATTTTCTCAATATGAGTGACTAATATCAATAGTCAAGGGGTAACAGTGAATAAAACAATTCTTACACAACGTAGGAAGAACTTTACCTTTGCATGTCTTGGTGGCGAAGTCAAGATAGTACTGGGTTGCACAGCTCTCATAATGACATTCCCCAAAGAGCAGGACCTTGTTTGGATCTCGGCAGGAGGTACAGCTGGCCTGTGAATCACAGCTTCGACACAGTGGATTGCATGCTAAGCAGATAAAAGAATGACCAAATGATTACAATTGCAAATAGTGAAGCACCCATCAAACCTAGACAGATGCCTCAAAGGAACAAAGCCCTGCACCAACCTGTGCTTTAATTATGGCTCATAACCCTCCCCTGGGATGAAGAAACACAGGAAATTTACTTTTTCCAAAATAAAAACAAGGTAATCTTATTCTCCACAGAAGAGAAATGATAAACCCAAGAATGGAAATTGCTCATTCAAATTGCCCAGTGATACAACAGGATTTATATTTACTCCAAGATCTCTGAAATTATGCTCCAGAGTTTTATTCTAACCTTACTTCCTCTATAAGAAGTCAAATCCTCTACACCACTTAATGATATGGACTCAGAATTTTATGTAGTGCCAAGATTAAAATTAGCCTCCAACTTTAATGTGGAGTTCAAGGAATCCCATAGTTCCAGATATAAAGGACTTAAAGATGACCTGGTTTACTACTGCTTTGCCCAGCTATAAATCTTAGCAGCCATTTAATTCAAACATTCAGAGATGATCTTCAAATCTGGACATGCTTCCATCTTTCCTAACACAGAACAATCCCATTTACTCAGTTGTTTATACTACAAACCTTGGAATCCATCTTGATACTTTCCTTTCTCTTAGCCCTAATTTTATCAACCACAGATTCTTATTTGAACTCTTCTATACAACTCTCAAATCTTTTTGTTTCTCCATCTCCACAAATGCCAGTATGTGCAAGCCATCATCATCTCCTGCTGGACGACTGCCATGGTCTCTGGCTTACCCATAACCAATCAGAATCCTTTGCAACTAATGTTCCATGCATTTATAACTGTGATTTCTAAAATTCCTACTGCTCAGGTTTCTGAGGACACTTTCACATAAGAATTTAGGCCATTCTTCAAGCCTCCCCAGAAAATTCCAA
This sequence comes from Chrysochloris asiatica, assembly GCF_000296735.1. Lineage (NCBI taxonomy): Eukaryota > Metazoa > Chordata > Mammalia > Afrosoricida > Chrysochloridae > Chrysochloris > Chrysochloris asiatica. The sequence goes on from NW_006408732.1 coordinate 3,797,165, forward strand.
ACCATCATTTCTGGAAATAGTGCTCTTACACCATCCCCTCCGTCTTCTCTAGCTGGAAATCGTAATGCACATATTTGGATATTCTCAATATAATCTCCAAGCCTCTGCTCTGTAACTATTCATCCTTCCATCTATTTGTCTAGGTCTTCCCTAAGTCTCCCGTCTAGGACAAGGCTCCAAGTTACATGTTCTTATGCATCTTATACTGCCTATACATCTCTTTCATGCCATGCAAAACAATTTTTATTTAAGCTACTGTTTAACATCTATATCCTCTAAATTATAAACTTCATGAAAACAAAGGCAGGATTTTGTAGTTGTTCCTTGTAATAGTCGTCAGTATCTGGCTGGTTGCCTACCATATTGTAAGTGTCCACAGTGGACACTTAACACATAAATGAAAGAAGTCTGGTATTATAATTATATATATGCAAACACCTGCATCCCTGCTACACTCTAAAATCTTTTCCAAATGTGCATCAGAAGAAAAGTCTAGAGAATAATCAAGTAAGATTTATACCTGTAGGATACTAAAGTACATGGCAAGTGCAGGGAAATTGCCTCACTGTAACATAAAGAGATATCAGATCCTCTTGTTCTGCCTATAAAGAAAGCCACTGATATAAAATACTCATTAAAAAATGTAGATTTGTAATTTAAGGACCTAGGAACATTCTACACCAAAGTTTTAAACAGTTTGCAAATAATTAGGAAAGATTATTTTAATTGTTTAAAGCTAACATGAGATTTAATTTTATCAAGTTTTGCTAAAATTTCTACGTAAGCTGTTGTGTTGTTAGGTGCCAATGAGTTGGTATCAACTCATAGCAACCTTATTATGCAAGCAGAATGAAACACTGCCCAATCCTGGGCCAACCTCACTATTGTGGCCACACTTGAGTCCACTGATGCTGCCACTTAGCCAACCCATCTCGCTGGGAATCTTCCTCTTTTCCTCTGACCCTCCACCTTACCAAACATGATAGCCTTCTCCAGCAAATGGTCCCTCCTGAAAATATGTCCGAAATATGACAGACAAAGTTTGGCCACCATGGCCTCCAAGGAGCACTCTGGCTGCACTTCTTCCAACACAGATCTGTTGGTTCTTTTGGCAGCCCATGGCACTTTCAATATTCTCCTCCAACACCATAACTCAAAAGCATCAATTCTTCTACGGTTTTCCTTATTTACTGTCCAGCTTTCGCATGTTTATGAGGTTATTGAAAATACCATGGTTTGGGTCAGGCGCACCTTAGTTCTCAAGCTGACATCTTTGCTCTTCAACACTTTAAAAAGATCTTGTGCAGCAGACTTGCCTAATGCAATACGTCGTTTGATTTCTTGACTGCTGCTTCCATAAGTGTTGATAGTTGATCTATGCATAGTGTACTTTAATTTTGGCAAAGCCTTTGACAAAGATTCCACCGATCAACTTGTGAATGTAAAAATGAAGCAGGGACTAGTAGTTTGAGGTGGATTTGATGGGACAAGTAATTTCCAACTTGCAATGGGATTCCATTCCAATGACTCCACTGCAAGTTGGTAGTAATATAAGCTGAATTCCTCTTTTTTTGTTTGTTTTTGAGTTTTCATTATGACTGTAATTAATTATCAGTATGTTCATAAATCCAAATTTTATTAAATTGGGGGACTGAAACATCACATATAAACTTACAGCTTGGTTGTTGTTATGTGTCGTTGAGTCAACTCCGACCCATAGTGGCCCTGTATTTACATATACATAGTATATATTACTAATGATAAGATTAAAAAGAAACACTTATGAGAGAGGTTCATAATACTCAAATGTTGTTGTTGTTAAATACCGTGGAGTCAGTTCTGACTTATAGTGACCCTGCACAGAGTTTCCGAGGCTGAAAATCTTAACGAAAACAGAACGCTTCCTCCTCTGTCTCCCACGGAACCCCTGGTAGTTTTGAACTACTGACCTTGAGGTTGGCAGCCCAACTCATAACCACTACACTGCCAGAGCTCCTTAAATCTCAAATATATCATATTCCAATTGATTTTAATCAGTTAAAAACACAAACAAAAACTAGTCAAATACAGGAGAGCTTGGGTGCGAGGGAGGGGGACAACATACAGGGAGGGAAAGGGAAAGGGGAAAAAACAGGGCAGCTGGGA
>NW_006408732.1:3801459-3831537 GCF_000296735.1 Chrysochloris asiatica
AAAAAAAAAAAAAACTTATTAAGGAAGATGAAAGATCGTAACCTTCGGTATGGGTTGCCCCTCAGTGTAAAGAAAACAGAAATCCTCATAACTGGAACAACAAATAACATCACAATAAATGGAGAAATGATAAAAACAAAACAAAACAAAACAAAAAACTAGTCAAATAAAATAAGCAGAACGCTGAGTAAATTCCTGCATTTATGTTCTAAAGCCAAATGTACAAACTAACTTAAAGAAACTAGTACGATCTTAAATTGAAGAGACTTCATATAGCCTAAATACCAGCTATACCTTCTTTCTTAACATTGAATTAGGTCAAGTCCCAAGTCTAGGGGGACAGGTCAGTGTCCTGTCTGTCATGGTATCTGTTTCTTGTAGTTTACTTCTTCAAGCCTCCATGGCCCTTGTCTCCATGCATTTGAATCTTTATATGCAGTCTTTCACTTCTCCTTAGTACCTCAGCATGTAACTCAGTCCTTTCACGGACTTGCAAAACAAATGGATTCATTTTGAGATATTGAAATATTTTAAGCAAAAGCTAAACAATGAATAAAGACTGGAGATCAACATGCATATGAATTAGGGTGTTGGTGAAAAATATTGAACATACCATGAACTGCCAGAAAAATGAACAAATTTGTCTTGGAAAAAGTATAGCAGGAATGCTCCTGAGAAGAGAGGATGGTGAAATGAAGCCTCACGTACTTAGGGCCTGTTATCTCCAGGATGAACCAGTCCTTGGAGAAGGACATCATACTTGCAACAACAAAGGGTCAGCAACAAAGAGGGACATCCTCAATGAGAAGGACTGACACGGTAGCGGCAACAATGGAATCAAACATAGGAAACAGTGTGAGGATGGCACAGCCCTGGGCAGTGTTTCCTTCTGTTGTACATGGCGTTGTTATGAGTCAGAATCAACTCAATGGTACCATCTCCACCCTTATCTCTCCATCATGTAACCCCTCACTTCTCTCTAGACCATCAGCAAATGTCTGGCTGTGTCACAGGCAGTGGTTCGCCACATACCAATGCCCAGTGAGTTCTCAGGTTCTGTCTCAAGAGAAATGGGGTTGAGAAGCATTTTCTCCATCTTCTTGTATTTAGATCTTTCAAAGTATTAATCCTGTTGCAAAGTATGTTGGTGTGACCATAAGTACCAGGTGTCGTTTTCTAAGATCACTGTCTGTATGGAGAATGGCAAGAAGACACTGTAAAGGGAGTTGAGTGGACTTGAAACCAATGAAGACAGAAGGAATATACTTTAATCATTGTTCATACAGCAGAAGGAGACCAATACCTATTGGTCTAAATCCACTCTTCCTCTGAAATAGACTAGTTCTCTATTGTAGGTCTAAAGAGATCATCAATTTCTGCTTAAATGATCTATTTCTGCTTAAATAATCCATTAGCTGTAGTTCTGTCTGGAACAGAGCAGTTCAGGTAGGAAATAACATTTAATTTCAAACATTTGAAGGTGTTAACCAGGGAGAAAAGTTATCCTATACTGCTCCTGTAGGAAGTTATAGGGTTGATCAGAAAGAACTGGCAAACAATTGCAGCCCATCTCCAACAAAGGAACTGGCTTCCTTTCTCCTAAGTAGAGGTCTGTGTGTGAGAGAGTAAGAAAGAAACCTTGTATGACTAATTTTCCAAAAGTTCATGGGAAATGTAATGGGTATTATGAATAAAACTACACATGGATTTGAATTTTTTTCCCACCAAAATACACTTGTGCTAACTTTTTTATACCACAAACCTGAATAGGTTCTAGTTTGAGGCACTAAGAAGGATAAGATAGATTTGAAGAGAGTCCCTAGCTGAGCAACATAAGCTCTGCTAAACTGAAGCAAGAGCAAACATAGAATTTATGGTGATGGTTGAGTAGAAGAATGGTGGAATCACTGATGCTTTACAAACAGTTTACAGGGACAATGCCCCAAAGATGTTCACAAATGAATAACTCATTTATGAAACCCCTAGAGGCAGACAATTCACATCAATTTGTGAGGAAACAATCTTGTTGGTGCCCTAATTTAAAGGAACCTAGAATTAATCACAAAAACAATAGCCAACATTGTAGGCATCTCAACTGGTTCTTCTTACACAATTCTAACAGAAAAATTAAAAAGTTCAGCAAATTCTCTGCTTGATGGGTGTCAAAACTGTTGTGCCTAAATCAGCTCAGCTACAGACAAAAGCAGAGCTTTCAATGGAAATTTCAAACAAGTAGGATCAAAATCTTGAAGCACTTCTTTAAAGAACTGTAAAAGTGATGACACATACCTTTACCAGTATGATCCTGAAGACAAACCACAATCAAAGTAATGGCTATCAAGAGGTGGAAATGGTACAGTCAAAACTAAAACTGATTGGTTAAGGGCAATGGTCATGACAACAGTTTTTGAAGATGCTCAAAACATTTTGTTTGTTGACATTTTGGAGGACTGAAGAATGACAATATCTGCTTATTATGATAGTGTTTGAAAATAGCCAAAGCTTTAGCAGAAAAACTCCTAGGAGAACTTCATCAAAGAGACCTTCTCCTCATGACAATCAATGATCTTGCATGTTCCTCTCATCAAACAAGGGCAATTTTGTGAGAATTTTGAAGGGAAATCATTAGACATCCACCTTACAGTCCTGATTTGACTCCTTTTGACTTCCTTTTTGGTTTCATAATCTTAACAATTCTTTAATTCTTCAGTTAATAATGTATAAAAGATTGTATTGAGGCGGTTAGATTCCCAGGACCTCAGTTCTTTAGGGACAGACTAGATGACTTGTATCATTGCATACAAGAGTCTTGATCTTGATGGAGCTGTGTTGAAAAATAAAGTTTGTATATTTTTGTTTTTATCTTTTAACTCAGTTACTCCACAAACTTTTTGAAGTCCGCATCAGGTACAAGGTTAACTTGGGAAAGCTGTCCACCTCTAAAGCATTGAGAATCGTATTTAGATCATCTCTTTTTCAAAGTTCTTTCCTCAACTGGTCATTCTTACAATTTAGAGATTCAAACATAATTGCTAGAAATTTCTATAACCAAAATTTCCTCTGAAAAATTCAAAATAACAGCATATTTTCAGAAGAAGACAAATTTATTTCAAAGTATGGCCATCAATGCCTGATCACATATCTTCAAAAGTCCTTTACTATGTAATTTCTATAATTGACATGCCTATAACAATCTGTAAGGCGTTCTGGTAGCGTAGTGTTTACGAGTCAAGCTGCTATCCTAAAGATCAGCAATTCGAAACTACCAGCTGTTCCATGGGATAAGATGAGGCTTTCTGCCCCTGTAAACATTTACAACCTCAGAAACCCTACGCAGGTCGCTATGGAACTGACTCCACGGCACTTAACCACCACCACCAAAATGGTCTATAACGGGTGGGAAACATCTAGCCCACAGGTCATATAAAACCAGTGAAATCATTTGGTTTGGCCCTGTCAAGGCAACCGTAGTTCCAGCCATCACATCAGGGGTATTTGATCAAATATAGCAGGCTGATTTTTAAATTAGTAATTTTGTATGGCCCACGAATGATGTTCAAAATTTTGGTTAAAAAAAAAAAAGGTTCCCCACCCCTGGCCTGTAACGATCACTTTTAGAAAAGAGCATTGTTGATTTAAAACACACACAAAAAATGTTTTATATACTAGAAATTCAAATATTCCAACCTAAGTGTGCTCTATATTCAAACTTAAAAAGAACTAAACTTTAACAAAGGACTAAAAGTAGGAGATCCCTAATTCAATATAATATTCATAACTGAAATATTCTATAAAATTCTATTTGCATGGTAGCATAGCAAATGCATTTGTGCAGAGGTCACCCTGCACCCGGGCAAAGGCTTCCCAGAAGACGAATATTTCAATGTTGCTTAGTTTTGTCACCTATACTCCATCTCAGGGATGCTATTTTTCCTTTTCAACTTTTATGACTGTGATTCTACTGCTGGGAAGAGCTTCATAAATCTAAGTCACCATTTCTCCACCAACACTCCCATGCTCTTGAATAGAACATGCAAGTATTTTATTCATTTCTCTTGTATTACAGAATCTAGATTCTGGCAGACAGTTGATATATACCAAGCATAGTTTTTCTTACAAAAGTAATCTTCCCATTGACCTAGAAAAGGTTTCATCTCTGGTATCTTAGCAGAAGATGAAAAACACTGAGTTCCATATAAGTTCAATTCAAATGTAAATCCCTATAAGCATTTCAATGTCTCAATGAACTAAAAGGAGTATCTACCTGCCTATAAAATATAAGTATCTTTTATTGTTTCTTTTTGCCTCAATTCCAGATGATGATGATGATGGTTAATCTATATTGAGAACTTTGAGAACTTATTTTTTGCTAGTGTAACAACATTAGGTGGTAGGTACTATTACAATCCCTCTTTTACAGATAAAGAAACAGAGAGACCTAGAGATTCATTTACTTGCTCCAGGTCACGAAAGCTGGTAACAGTAATTATATTTGAACGTGAGTCACTTGACTTAAGGAGACTACTCTCTTAAAGATTACTCTAAATTCCTTCCACATGGTACTTCCTACAATATAAAATTGAAGTCTCAGCTCTGTATTTGTTAGCTGTCATTTTCAAAAGGAGAAATCATAACAAGTTTTTTTTTTTTTTTTGGTGAATGACACTTTTGTGATTGAAATAAAGCGAGCTTCCTCAGCCTATCACAAATGTTCCCTCATCCATGAAGCATTTCCTAATTTTTTCCACCCATATTTGCCCTTTCCCTAATTTATTCTAAATCTTAGCTGGTGTCTAGCTCTCAGTAATTAATCATCTTCTGATCCATATTTAAGAAGTAAGACATCTATGAAGTAATTCATGCAAAACAAAATAACTTCTTTAGGCAGAAACCGAAACTCTGCAGCAAGTGAAGTCTTACAGATAGTCAATGATCAACAATTAACAAATATTTGTTGAAACCAGAGCCTGCAACCGGTTCATCCGGGTTCAACTTCCTCGTGAAAATTTGTATTTCCACCCCAGATATAGAAGCTCTGGTAGCATAGTGGTTATGGGTAGGGCTGCTAACCTCAAGTCAGCAGTTCGAAACTGATGAGGCTTTCTGCCTCAGAAACATTATGCAGGGTCTCCACGAGTAGGAACCAACTCCACAGCAGCACACCACTATCCCAGAGACACTGAATCACAATGTATATTTTAACAAATCTACAAGGATCACCTGAGGGGTTTGATAATATGTAGATACTAAAACAAAAAAATAAATAATACGTAGATTGTAATTTAGTATATCTGGGAAGGAAATGCAAGTTCTCAGCAGTAGGTCAAACTGCAATGAACCATTAAATTCAGAGAAGTACTCAGATCATGGATTGTGTATGAGAATAGATCATGGAACTGGATTTCTGAAAGAAAATTAAAGATGAAATAGAACAAGCAATACCTTTTCTTAGAGAGGTTCAATGACCTCCCAAGACTACAGCGCTGGTATTCACAGAGAAGACCCCTAGTCCAGCACTTGAATTAGGCAGATATCGGAGTTGGAATTTTCTAATGGCATCATGGAATCCCTAGAGACTGCAGATAGTTAACATATTTGGTTGGTAACCAAAAGGCCAGAAGTTTGAATCTAACCAGAGACACCTCCAAAGAAAGGCCTGGCAACCTACATCTGAAAAAATAAGCCTTTTGGAGCCTAGTTCTGGTCTAACAAATGTGGGATCGCCATCAGTCAGAGTCAGCTTGTTGGCAACTACTTTACTGGTTGCTGTTATTAGGTGCCATCATATCGGTACCGACTCATAGTGACCCTATGCACAATAGAACGAAACATTGCTGGTCGTGGGCTAACCTCATAATTGTTGCCACGCTTGAGCCCAATGATGCTGCCACAATCCATCTCACTGGGGGTCTTCCTCTTCTTCTCTGACCCTCCACCTTACCAAACATGATATCCTTCTCCAGCGACTGGTCTCTCCTGACAATACGTCTGAAGTATGAGAAAACGAAGTTTGGCCATCCTAGCCTCCAAGGAGCACTCGGGCTGCACTTTTTCCAACACAGATCTGTTGCTTCTTTTGGCAGCCCATAATACTTTCAATAGTCTCCTCCAACACTATAACCCCAAAGCATCAGTTCTTCTACGGTCTTCCTTATTCGCTGTCCAATTTTCACATGCATATGAGGTTATTGAAAATACCATGGCTTGGGTCAGGTGCACCTTAGTCCTCAAGCTGACATCGTTGATCTTTAACACTTTAAAAAGGTCTTGTGCATCAGATTTGCTTAATGCAAAACGTCATTTGATTTCCTGGTTGCTGCTCCCATGAGTACTGATGGTTGATCCAAGAAAAATGAAGTCTTTGACAACTTCAATGTTTTCTCCACTGATAAGAATGTAGTTTATTGGTCCAGGTGTAAGGATTTTTGTTTTCTTTACATTGAAATGTAATCTATACCAAAGGTTATGGTCTTTGATCTTCATCAGTAAGTATTTTAAGTCTCCTTCACTTTCAGCAAACAAGGCTATATCATCTGCATATCGCAGGTTATTGATGAATCTTCCTCCAGTCCTCATGCCAAGTTTTTCTGCATATTATATGACCAAAAATCCAGCTTCGTGGGATCATTTACTCAGCATACAGGTTGAATAAGTATGGTGAAAGAATACAATCCTGTCACACACCTTTCCTAATTTTAAACCATTCAGTGTTCCCATGTTCTGTTTGAACTAACGCCTCTTGCTCCATGTACAGGCTCCTCATGAACACAATTACGTGTTCTGGAATACTCATACTTTGCAATGTTGTCCATAGGTTGTCATGATCCACACAATCAAAAGCCTTTGCGTAGTTAATAAAGCATAGGTAAACATCTTTCTGATATTCTCTGCTTTCAGCCAAGATCCATCAGAGATCAGCAATGATATCCTTTGTTCCACGTCCTCTTCTGAATCCAGCTTGAACCTCTGGAAGTTCTCTGTCAATGTATGATTATAGCTGTTTCTGTATTACTTTTAGTAAAACTTTACTCGCATGTTGTTGGTGTTATGTGCCGTGGAGTCAGTTCCGACTCATAGTGACCCTATACAGGGTTTCCGAGGCTATAAATATTTACGGGAGCAGAAAGCGTCATCTTTCTCCCACAGAACAGCTAGTAGTTTCGAACGGCTGACCCTGAGGTTAGCAGCCCGATTAGTAACCACTACAGTACCAGAGCTCCTTTTACTCACATAGGATATCAAAAGTATTGTCCAATGATTTCCGCTCCATTGGGTCACCTCTCTTTGGAATGGGCACAAATGAGGATCTCTTCCAATCAGTTGGCCAGATAGTTGTCTTTCACATTTCTTGGCATAGATGAGTGAATGCCTCCAGTGCCGCCTCGCTTTGTTGAAAGACTTCAGTTTTCATTTCATCAATTCCCAGTGCCTTGTTCTTTGCCAACACCTTCAATGTACCTTGGACTTCTTCCTTGAGTATTATTGGCTCTTGGCCATATGCTGCCTCTTGAAATGGTTCAACATGAACCATTTTCTTTTGGTACAGTGACTCTGTGTATTCCGTCCATCTTCTTTTGATGCTTTCTGCTCCTTCCATCTTTTTTTGATGCTTTCTGCATCATTCAATAATTTTTCCAGAGAATCCTTCTATAGTTAAACTCAAGGCTTGAGTTTTTTCCTAAATTCCCTCAGCTGAAGAAATGTAGAGCATGTTCTTTCCTTTTGGTTTTTTAACTACAGATCTTTGCACATTTCTTTGTAATTTTGACTTTGTTTTCTTGTGCTGACCTTTGAAATTTTCTGTTCAGCTCTTGTATCTTCTCATTTCTTCCATTTGCTACCTCTTGAAATGGTTGAACATCGACCATTATTGCCTTTACAGATTAGTTTTCTTCTTTTGATAAAAAATGAAAGGCTACCAGGTAAGAGAATGGAAGCAAGAACTTCACATTCCCTTCGATAGCCCTAGAAAATCAGAAAATGAAAGAAAGTTCATAGCAAACAAATGAAAAATCAAACAAAAACAACTTACACTGACAAACATGGTTGTCATCCAGATAGTGCCCAGGGAAGCAGGTGGTGGTGCAGGTGCCAGTGTGGGACAGAACAAGGTTGGTATCACATGAGGAGCAGGAGAAGGGTCCTCCACCTTGGCAGGTTCTGCAAGAAGGGTGACATCCTGCAGAGGGAAGAGACACAAACAAGCTTGTAAAGCCAGACTCCCACACAGCATCCCAAATACCACTGATAAACGCCTCAACACTCAGAGCATTTGCTGGTGAAGTTTATATATAGTATGCCTCCTCTCTCCCTCTTGGGAAGGCCAAGCCTTCTCTATGACAACCCCAATGAGACCCTCACGAGATACATGCAGTTCCTGTGTCCAGCACTTACTTTTACAAGCTCCTTTTTCTGCATAGTATCCAGAAGGACAGTCAGAAACACAGTGGTCCTCCAGCAGCAGGTATCGGGTGTTCTGGCACTGCAGACACACACTTCCAGTGTGGTGGAGATCAGCTACACAGTGGTGGCACAGGGGATGACAGTCTGGAGAGGGCGGGAGAGCACACAGAAGACGTGACCGCGCATGAGCACCAAGTCTAATCACAACACCAACGGGCAGAAGGGATTTCAATTACCAACAATGCTGCACAGACAGCCGCAAAGTAGCCCAAAGGCAATAAATGTCAGTAAAGGAGAAACTTGGGACCTATACAAATTGAGTGTTTGAGGTTTTCAACAAATGGTCAGGCCCAGCACAGGGACTGAGCTTTCATCCCTTTCCAGAAGAACAACCTTCAAGCACTAGAGCAGTATTGACAGATACTTGCTAGAGGGCTAGAGAGAAGTGTCAGAGTGACAGAAATGCTACTGCCAACATTTCCTCTTAGAGCTGCCAGAGCCATTGTACAAGGAGGCCCTACTCATAGCACTCCTGTGTTCCGATCAGCACCCTTCTCATGCCTCCTTCTCAGAAAATTTGGCTTTCCAAAGTCCGAATGCCCTTTTGTAGGGAGAAGTTGAGGTTAGCAGGTAATTATTTTGAGTTGGTGGGAAACTAAAGTCCTTAACTAGAGATAAACTAGAAGCAAGAAGAATTGTTAGTTGGAAACTCCCTTTCATGGCCCAAGACATTGTTCACAGAACCCCAGTAGTTCCAGTTGGGATTAAAACTATATAACAAATTGTCTTTTGTGGCCATTGCTGACTATTGCTCTTACCCATATAATGGGACTTCTGTTGTGGCGCTGTAGGATCAGCATTGGACTGTGAACCACAGTATAAGTGGTTCAAACCCACCAGTTGCTCCTCAGGAACCTTATACAGGGTCACTATGAATCAGAACAGACTCAAAAGCACTTAGAGAGTTATTATTTAATTAAAGAGCTTAATGGTATACAGCTCCTTGTTGTTGTTGTTGTTGTTGTTAGGTGCCATCGAGTCAGTACCGACTCATAGCGACCTTATGGACAGCACAATGAAATGCTGCCTGATCCTGGGCCAACCTCAATATTGTTGGCACGCTTGAGTCCACTGATGCTGCCACTTGACCAATCCATCACGTTGGGGGTCTTCCTCTTTCCCTCTGACCCTCAACCTTACCAAACATGATTTCCTTCTCCAGTGCCTGATCCCTCCTGACAATATGTCCGAAGTATGAGAGACGAAGTTTGGCCATCCTGACCTCCAAAGAGCACTCTGGCTGCACTTCTTTCTACACAGATCTATTAGTTCTTTTGGCAGCCCATGGCACTTTCAATATTCTCCTCCAGCACCATAACTTAAAAGCATCAATTCTTCTACGGTCTTCCTTATTCACTGTCCAGCTTTCACATACATATGCGGTTATTGAAAATACCATGGCTTGGGTCAGGCACACCTTAGTCTTCAAGCTACTATAGGTAAAAACTTCCTCTGGTCTACCTTCAATTTGTAATTATTCTTCAAGTTTCACTTACCATCCCAAAGGAGTTGTGTTGGTGCAAGTGGGATAAACACTGGCCTGCTAACTTCAAGGTAGGCAGCTCAAACCTGTCTGTTGCTCTCAGGGAGAAAGATGAGGTTGTGTGCTCCCATAAAGATTTACAGTTTCAGAAACCCTATGGAGTAATTCTACTCTCCCATAGAGAGTCCTGGTGTGGCGCTGTGGGCTAATGTGTCAGATTGCAAAGTTGTATGAACTGCAATCGGTGGTTCAAGCTCACCAGCAGCTCCTTGGAAACCCTATACAGGGTTGCTATGGGTCAGAATCAACTCAATGACACTTAACAACAACATAGGGTTGTTAACAAAGCTCTGGTAGTGTAGTGGTAATGATTTGGGCTGCTAACCACAAGGTTAGCAGTTCGAAACTACCAGCTGTTCCATGGGAGAAAGATGAGGCTTTCTGTTCCCATAAAGATTTACAACCTCGGAAACCCCATACAGGGTCGATATGAGTCGGAATCGACTCCACAGCACACTACCACCACCACCACCATAGATAGGGCTGTTATGACTCAGAATGGACTTGATGGTAGTAAAACTTTTGAGTGGATATCCCAAAGAAGGAACAGAAGAACCCATAGTCCTAAATTATCCACCAAAATGATCAAAGACCTATGAAAAGAGAGGAAAGAGTTCTGGTTATAAAGCATTTCCATCTTCCTCTGTAGGGTTCAAAGCACTAATTTATACTTTCTAACAATATTTCACCAAAGCGTTCCTGGACAGTGCAAATGGTTAATGAACTTAGTTGCTAACCAAAAGTTTGGAGTTTGGAGTCTACCCAGAGGTGACTTGGAAGAAAGACCTGATGATCTACTTTCAAAACGTCAGTCAATGAACACCCTAGGGAGCAGTTATCCTCTGACCACACGTGGCTGCCATGAGTTGGAATCAATTCAACAGCAACTGGTAATTCCACACTCAGGGATCAACTATGCTTGTTTCATCTCAAGGCCTTATTGTTGTTGTTAAGTACCGTCAAGTCGGTTCCGGCCCATAGCGTCCCTGTACAGGGTTTCCGAGGCTATAAGTCTTTACAGGAGCAGAAAGACTCATCTTTCTCCTGCAGAGTGACTGGTAGTTTCGAACTGCTTACCTTAAGGTTTACAGCCCGATTCATAACCACTACACTACCAGAGCTCCTTTCAGGGCCTTATAGAGACTTAAATTTCTAGCAATGCTTTCACTAAAAAGAAAAATCCATGTCAACAAAATGAATTGTCTGCCCTCTGAAATCTATTAAAACAGGGCTAAATCTACCCTCAGTGATATGCTTTCTTAACTGATCATCTGTAAGGCATTCTCTATACAAGAAGCAGATCTCACACTCAAGACTAGAACTCACGCATGTGCATGACAAACCTTTCTAGGGACTTTACAACAGGGGTTCACAATGGTTCATTCCAGTTCCAACCCATACTGAGAAATGGGCATTTCCACCCCAGATTTACCAAACCAAACCTACCTTCTAATTACATTCCCAGTTGATTCTTATGTACACATTAAGATAAGTAGCCTTCAGCCCTGGTAATTCTAGATCCACAGGTGATTCATAAATATACCTAATAATTCACTTAGAGGAATCACCTAGGAATTTATGAGAATCACCTAGGGGCTTTATTAATATGCAGATTCTGACTCTGTACCTGGGGTGGTGGTTGTTAATTGCCACTGAGTTGGTCCCGACTCATAGCAACCCTGTATAGGAGTCCTGGTGTAGCGCTGTGGGCTAATGTGTCAGACTGCAAAGTCATTTTAACTGCAAGGTCGGCAATTCAAGCTTACAAGCCTCTTCTTGGAAACCCTATACAGAGTCTCTATGGCTCGGAATTGACTCGATGACACTTAACAACAACAACAACAACATAAGGTTTCAAGGAGTGGCTGGTGAGTTTGAACCACTGACCTTGTGGTTCAAACTGACCTTGAGAGCCAGTGCTTAGGCTATGGTGCCACACCAGGACTCAGTATCTTGGGTAGAAAGACAAATTCTCATTTCTCTTGAGATGAAAACTAAGAACCCAATGGGCTTTGGTAGGTGAACCAATTTGAAGTCTGGTTTACAGTCACCAGTGGAGTTGAGCCAAAAGTCCTCTAAAAAATGTGAACTCTTCTACCATCAGGCAAACTAATAGCCCCAACCCTTCTCTATTATTGCTATTGGTGTTTTGTTGTTGTTAAGTACAATCAAGTTGGTTTTGACTCATAGTGACCATGTATAGGGTTTCCGAGGAGCAGCTGGTATGTTTGAACTGCCGACCTCGTGGTTCACAATCCAGTGATGATCCTACTCTGCCACACCAAGAGCTGTTGTTGTTAGGTGCCTTCAAGTAGGTTCTGACTCATAGTGACTTTATGTACAATAGAACAAAACAATGGCCAGTCTTGCTCCATCCTCCCAATTGTTATGTTTGAGCCCATTGCTGCTACCAGAGTGTCAATCCATCTTGTTGGGGGGTCTTCCTCTTTTTCCCTGACCCTCCATTTTAACCAAGCATGATGTCCTTCTCCAGGGATTGGTCCCTCCTGATAGTATGTCCAAAGTACAAGAGACCAAGTCTCGCCATCCTTGTTTCGAAGGTGTATTCTAGCTGTACTTCTTTCAACACAGATTTGTTCATTCTTCAGGCAGCCCATAGTATTTTCAATGTTCTTTCCTAACACCATAATTCAAACATATCAATTCTACAGCCTGCCTTATTCATTGTCCAATTTTCACATGCATATGAAGCAACTGAAAATACCATGGCTTTGGTCAGCTACATCTTACTCCTCAAGCTGACTTCTTTGCTCTTGAACATTTTAAAGAGGTCTTGTGCAGCACATTTACCTAATGCAATACACCATCCAATTTCTTAACTGCTGCTTCCATGAGGGTTGATAGTGAATCCAAGAAAAAGGATGTCTTTGAGAACTTCAATCTTAATCATGATGCTATGTATTTATCCAGTTGTGTGGATTTTTGGGGCTGGATAGTGTACTTTATTCATGGTATGTGACAAGACTGGGCTCTATAAGTCCCTCCCCTTCTCCAGGGGGTCTGGATGGAAACTGAGGATGGGAGCTTCTTAGTGTGTAGGGGAGTAGAGTTGGGGTAAGGACTCCCAGCAGCTGAGGGCCTCTCTCTTCCTCTAGTGCTGTTGCTGGGGCTGGTGGTCTAGGGGGCTCTTATTCCTTGGAGGTCATGTGGACCATAAGATCCACCACCCTGTTTCTGTAGCTGAATTCAATGTCATACCAGGAAATGAGTTTTGACAAAGTGGTTGTTGAGGGCAATGCCAGCCCCAGCATCAAAGGTGGAAGAGTGGGTGTCACTGTTAAAGTCACAGGAGACAACCTGGTCTTTAGTGTAACCCAGGATGCCTTTTAGGGGTCCATCTGATGCCTGCCTCATCACCTACTTGATGTCACTGTATTTGGCAGCTTTCTCCAGGCAGCAGGTCTGGTCCATGACAGACACTTAGGAGTGGGGACACGGAAGGCCATGCCATTGAGTTTTCCATTCAGTTCTGGGATGACCTTGCCCACAGCCTTGGAAGCACCAGTAGATGCAGGGATGATGCTCTGGGCAGCCCCATGGCCATCATGCTATAGTTTCCCAGAGGGGCCATCCACAGTCTTCTGGGTGGCAGTGATGGCATGGACTGTGGTCATGAGTCCCTCCACAATACCAAAGTTATTATGGCCAGGGGGGCCAAACAGTTGGTGGTGTAGGAGGCATTGCTGACAATCTTGAGGGAGTTGTCATACTTCTCGTGGTTCATACCCATCACAAACATGGGGGCATCAGCAGAAGGGGCAGAGATGATTACCCTTTTGGCACCACCCTTCAGGTGAACCCCAGCCTTCTCCAAGGTTGTAAAGACACCGGTGGAATCTACAACATATTCAGCACCAGCATCACCCCACTTGATGTTGGTGGGATCTCACTCCTGGAAGATAGAGATGGGCTTCCCATTGATGATAAGTTTCCCATTCTCTGCCTTGACAGTGTCATTGAAGTTGTCATGGATGGAATCATACTGGAACATGTAGATCATGAAGTTGAGGTCAATGAAGGGGTTGTTGATGGCAACAACCTCCACTTTGCCAGAGTTAACAGCAGCTCAATACAGCCAAATCCATTGACTCTGACCTTCACCATCCTGTCTCAGGGATGCGGCTGGTACTGCAACAGAAACTGCGGCTGCCTGTTGAACGAAGAGGAGCAGAGAGCCAAGTTGTGTGGATTTTTGTTTACTTTACATTGAGGTGCAATCCATCTTGAAGGCTGTAGTCTTTGATCTTCATCAGTAAGTTTTTATGTCCTCTGATTTCAGCAAGCAAGGCTGTATCATTTACACTCTAGGTTGCTAATGAGTCTTCCTGCAGTCCTGATGCTACATTCTTCTTCTTATACTCCAGCTTCTTGGACCATTTGCTCAGCATATGGATTGAACAAGTATGGTGAAAAGATACAATGGTGGCACACATCTTTCTTGATTTTAAACTATTCAATATCTCCTTGTTTTGTTCTAACAACTGTCTCTTCATCTATATACAATGTTCCTCATGAGCACAATAAAGTGTTCTGGAATACCCATTCTTTGCAATGTTATCTATAATTTGTCAAGATCTACACAGTTGAACGCCTTTAAACAGTCAATAAAGCACAGGTAAACATCTTTCTGGTATTCTCTGATTTCAGCCAATATCCATCTGACGTCAGCAGTGATATCCCTAGTTCCATGTCCTGTTCTGAATTTAGCTTGAATTTTTAGCAGTTCCCTGTCAATGTACTATTGCAACCATTTTTGAATTATCTTCAGCAATATTATCTTGCTGCGATATTAATGATATTGTCCAATGATTTCCACATTTCATTGGATCACCTCTCTTTGGAATGAATCTCTTACTATCTATTGGCCAAATAGCTGTCTTCTAAATTTCTTGTCATAGATGAGTGTGCATCTCCAGTGCCACATGGGTTTGGTGAAAGATTTCAGTTTGTGTCCCACCAATTCCTGGAACCTTGGTTTTTGACAATGCCTTCAGTGCAGCTTGGACTTCTTCCTTCAATACCAATGTTCTTGATCATATGCTACTTCTTGAAATGGTTGGACATTTGAACTTTGCAAACAGGCTTTTGTTAATATTAGGAACAATTTATGATATCCAACTGGCAAACTGACACTCATTACAGTCCTTCAGCAAATAATAAAGACAATTATAATTGTGTTAAGAGAAATATAATAAGGGAGTTATTTTCCCCCATGGTTTGATATATGGATTCCACAGAATACCAAATATTCAGTTCTCTTTCCCCTAAGCCCGCCTCACAGTGTCAAGTGAACAATCCTAGGGAGGCAAACTAGAGATCCAAAAAACTTCAAAAGTACCTTAATGAATGAGTAAACATTTGCATTAAAAACCTGGGAAACATTCATGATTCAAGAATCCATTATTTGAAAAGTCACAGCTTTTTCCTCTTTATAGCAAGTGCCTGCAATTCAAATCCGCCAGCCATGCTGAGGAGAAGGATGAGGGGCTTTCTGCTCCAGTGAAGATTTACAGCCTCAGAAACCCTATCTATGCAGGGTGGGTAGGAATCAGAATGGACTCCAGGTCAGAGCATTTGCTTTTTGTTTGGGCAGAGCATTCTGGGCCTGGGCATGCATAAACGAGATCTGCAGGTGTTCAGTGCTCTAAGGACTGGCGGCATTTAACTGAATCTTTCTCTAGTATGCAATTAGAAGAAAAAGAATAATCACCAAGGGAATGCTTTGAAAAGAAAGTAAGTAGATCTCTGGAGTATTGTGTGGGTACAATAAATAAATATTTATGGATCTGTCTTATCTTGAGGATCACTAGGAGCTGTTTAAATGAGGTGTGCAATGTGTGCCAATTATTTCTAAAGGAAGCTACAGCTAGGTTATGAACTTGCTTCCCAACCTCATGGGCAGCTGCTTGACACTCTTCTCTAGTAATAGCCCTACTCTGTCTACCCTCCACATCCTCACCAATAAAAAAAAAAAAAAAAAAAAAGGTGTCATTGAATGAACTCCAACACATGGTGATCGTACATATCTGTCAGAATAGTGCTGTGATTTTCAATGGCTGACTCTTCAGAAGTACATCACCAGGCCTGTCTTCCAACCTACTACCTTCTGGCTAACAGCTGAGAGCATTACAATTTGCATCACCCAGAGAATTCCCACATCTTAATAGGTGATCTTGTTTCCTTCACTCAGCCCATCAAGCATGCGTACTTTCGATTATTTCCTTTTAACCTTAAAACATCTATCTATCAGTACCTATTTTTACTTCCTCCCATCTCAGAGGATGAAATGGTTAACTCTTACACCCATATTCTTGATTCAGTTCCTAACATCGTTCCACATTTTATCCCCTCAAAATCTCTTCACCATGTCCTTAACCTCAATATTCAGATATGGTCTGCATTATCTACCTCCCCTCAATATTTTTTCTATAACCACCCCATCTCTTGCCTTCCCTTTACCACCCAACTTCCTTGCCTCATCTCATTGTACTTGTAATATGCCTTCAATCTCTATAATTCTACTGTGGTGGTACTCTTGATAAGGTCTCTGATGGGCTCTTAATCATCAAAACTAATGGTCACCATTAATTTCTTATCATTCTAGAATCCTCTTCAACATATTGTACTACTGATCACTTCTCCCCTTTGAAGTGCTCCCCTCCTGTAGTCTGTTTTCTCCTGCTACTCCTCTTGGTTGTATACTCTTTCTCTGTATGAACAAACGTAAAGATTCCTCACAATTCTCAACTTCTTCCATTCTTCTAATCAAGCCTTAAACTGAACAGGTTTGGGTCTGATTCTGGTATGTTTTTGTTGTTGTGTGCTGCCGAGGTAGTTCTGACTCATAGCGACCCTGTATAGGGTTTCCAAGAGTGGCTAGTGGCTTTGAACTACTGACCTTGTGGTTAGCGCAGCTAGGTAAATTTAACACTTATTTTACCAAAAAGTGTTAAATCATTGCAGAGACTCTGAAATTACTCAAGGCCTCGACCTCTCTTCTAGGCTTCTTGTTAAGTTATAAGAATGTATCAGATGAATCTCCAGACACATCATGTTGCATGATGGAGTGAGTATTCAGAAGTGAAGGAGACTTCAATAAATGACACTTGAAAATATAAAACAATCAACTGTTTTATGTTGCCCTCAGCATCACATTAATCCAAGTTAGTTTATAGCTTTATCTGACACAACGAGACTGTACCTAAGTTTGTAGAGCTCTTTATGACCTATTTTTGTTCCATGGAGTAAACAGTCATACTAAACATCCAATTCCTTGAGTAGATTCATTCCAAAACAAAGATCTGAGTGGGACCCACATTAATCCATTCATGCAAGCCTCCCTTTCTAACTTTGTCATACAAGAGTATAAGCCCCCAAAAGAAGAACCACTTAAAAAGATACTCTCCAAAATCCTGCTCTGGAGGTTGGCTGACTGATCTTTATTAAACCAAGCCAAAGAGAATAAAAAAATTCTTAAAACTTTTGTCTTCAGAGGCTTGTAGTTAAAGTCTCTTTGTAGGAGAGAGTTCCTTAAGAGATTTCAAAATGAGTGATGATGTGCAGGGAAAGAAGCCAGAAATCAGAGCCACCAAGGACTTGAAGATTAATACCAATATTCTAACTTACAATCAGAAAAATATAGCTCCTCAGGGCGGACTACAGAGCTCAGGCATGACAGGCTACACGTGGTCAGTCCCACAGGCAGCACCTGCTAGCAGGCTGCAGCCTCCAGCTCAGGGGTCACTGTGATCTTCTACATAAGACAGGGGCCACATGAGGCTTAAACAGAGATCTTGGGAGTACATTTTTCTGACTACAACCCATGGAAAGAAATATGAAAACTATTTTTACAAATAAGCATAAAAATCACCCCAAAATATGACTTTCAGAGTCAATCACAACATTAACAGTTCCCCTTTCACTCCAGATTCTGTGCATAATTATGTGTATTTACATAGATAATAATATGTTAAATGCTATCATATAGTACTTTTTAAATCTGATACCATCGAAATTTTTGCATGTCTTTAGGGATTATTTAAAAACATCATTTTTAGGGGCTGCATAATTTTTCAACAACATAATGTTTAGTCCAGCACTGGCTTAAAACAAAACAAAAAAAACCAAATATTTTTCTTATACTTTGTAAATTTAATTCCAATTTTCTCCACTTTGATTAGTCATGATAAATATCTTTATGCATATGTCTGTTTGCGTTTTATATTGTTTCCTACAGAATGATAATAAAAGAGTAAAATTTACATTATATTTTTGCTAAGTGTCGTTGAGTCAGTTCCAACTCATAGTGAGCCTATACAGGGGTTCCAAGGAGCAGTCGGTGGGTTTGAACCACCAACCTTGTGGTCAGCAGTCTAGTACTTATCCTACAGTGCCACACCAGAACTTCTATATTATCACTGTTGTTGTAAAGTGCCGTTGAGTCAGTTCTGACTCATAGCAACCCTGTGTAGGGTTTTTAAGGAGCAACTGGTGGGTTTGAACTGCTGACCTTTCAGTCAGATAGACCTTGTGTTCCAGTGGTAAAGCACCACATCAGGATATATAGCCTACATTTATTGAACTCTTAATAAACAATGGTTCAAAATTTGTGGTAAAATTCCATCATATTTTAATTCCATTTTTCTTCAAAAATTTTGAAGCCCCCTCATGGATCAGTTACTATACTCAAATTAAGTATTTTCTCATCTGAAAAGATGAGAAAGGCAATGCTGTTGTTCCCATTTAACAGATAAGAAGAGAAAAAAAGTAAAGAACAGCATTACAAGATTAGATCATAGTGGTTATGGTGTAGTGAATTATTTAACATGTCTTTTCTAGACTTAGTCTTTGTAACTTCCATCAAATAACCCTTTTCTTGATGGCTCTTGGTGAAAGAACGTGGGAAAAGACACTGATCGGATGACAGGATCAGCTGTGGATATGAACAAAGTTCATTGTAATTGTAAAACTTGAAACTCTAGCACGGGTATAAAATGAACCTTCTCAGAAGCAAGAGGGGGCATCTCACTACCATCAAAGAAGAAGAGTCAGGAATGGAGTTAATCCTATGGCCCAAGAGATCCCTGTGTATTGAATGTCCTTGACCTGGGGGAGAAAGCTGTGGCATTGAAGGAGTGGCAGAGGAATAGCAGCATCAGCAGAACCATGAGCCAGTGCATAAAACAGAGTGGTGAGCTACCCAGTTCATGGAGCAAGTAAAGCTGAGTGACTTTAGGTAAGAGGCTTGCTTGCAGAGCAAGGTACCTCCAGGCACTTAACTTGGGGGAGTTAATTTTGCTGACCCACTGAGCTAGAGCTGAATGCATTCAGCCTGAGGTTTATGGTGGAATGGTATGCCCTGTGGGTATTTATCAGCAGCCCCAAACAGCTTTGTAACATTGCCTTGGCAGAGAGACGCCTGCCTTTGAGCAGGCTGAAGAGAAATCCTGACTGGAATAACTGTGCCCTGAGCATTTTGGACTCTGAATTGTAATGTGTTAATTTCCCTAATATACAAAGTAACTGTATGATAGCTGCATTCTGTGTGGCCATTGCAATGAATTATGAAATCCAGTTGAATAGAGCACAGTGGGAGGGATGGTTTTTGTACTGTTTTCCTGTAGTGCCCCAACTGTGATTAAGTCAGTTCTGACTCATGGTTAATTCCATGTGTTTACAGAGTAGAACTATTCTATAGAGGTACTTTGACTTTAACATTTACAGAAACAGATTACCAAATATTTCTATCATGAGGAGCTCTGGTAGCGTAGTGGTTACGAATCGGGCTGCGAACCTTAAGGTCAGCGGTTTGAAACTACCAGCTGCTCCGCGGGAGAAAGATGAGGCTTTCTACTCCCGTAAAGATTTACACCCTCGGAAACCCTGTACAGGGTCGCTATGGGTCGGACCCGACTCGATGGCACTGAACAACAACAACAACAACCACTATATGGGTGTGAATCACCAACCTTTATGCTAGCAGTCCATCACAAACTGCTTTTACTACCCAGAGACTTACATAGTGGTGTTGGTGTTGGTTGTTAGTGTCATCAAGTTGATTCTAATTTATGGTGACCCTATAGCGATTCCCAAGGCTATAAATTGATGCGGGAGCAAAGAACTTCATCTTTTTCCTGGGGAGCAGCTGGTAGGCTCAAATTGCCTGCCAACCCTGTGGTTTGCAGTCCAGTGCTTATCCTACAGAGCCACCATGATCCCCCACATAGTGAGTTTTTGTTGTTAAGTTCCATCAAGTTGATTCCAATTCATAGCAACCCTATATAGGGTTTCCAAGAAGCATCTGGTGGGTTTGAACTGCTGACCTTGTGATTTGAAGTCCAAGGCTGATCCTATAGCTCCACACCATGGGTAGCCCCCAACATATTTGCTGAATCATACAAACAAAAATAACTGCATTAAAAATGCTAGGAAATTGTGGGGAAATTGAAGGTTCATGAAAAGTCCGCCCAGTGTTACACCAGTTGTTTTTAAAAATCCACTTTGGGTCAAGAGAAAAAGTGTAGCTACCTTGTCAGTTTCAATTTCAGATAATGAAGAGAGAAATAATCCCCATGGCCAACTAAATGCATTAATTACAGAGTCTAAGCATAACAAAGAGTCAGTGTGAGCCCAGCTCCAGGCACTGCTGGAGGAGTCCTGGGAACTGCCATGCATTCAGTCTCTTCATTCACATTAAATCTGGGCATGCTTTCCAAGAATTCAGAGGATTTGGAGACAGCTCTTGAATGGTGACCTGAATTCAGACCTCTGCTGGACCCACCCAGTCAGAGATTATGTCCTGAACATGACGCTCTTCCTCCACCAGCACGGCACAAGGTCAATTCCCTTATAATTCTCCTCACCCCTCCCAATTCTTTCCTCCCTACAGGTGATACTGAGAACAATGTCACAGGATACACCAGAGGAAGTTTATATAGTCACCACTTAAGTTGTACCAGGACTACACTTACTAAAACAGAGGCGTTGACTACCATCTGCAGAGATTACCATCCCTTCCTAAAAGCTCCATCTGTGTGGTAAGGCAGCTACATCTAACCTTCCGGCCTTTAATCAAAGAGAAGGAGGCTGCCCTCAAATATGTCTAAGTGGCATGTGTGTCTTCATTAAATGCTTAAGAAAAGTGCCTGCTCTGGAGTCTGACTCCCAAATTCCTCCTATTGCTACTCAGTAAGTAAATTCTTATTTGTTACTATTTCAATTACAGTGAAGAGTCTTTAAATATAAGGCTCATTAAGAGTAATGAAGAAAGAAGAGCAACTCAGGATATGCTTCTGTTTAGCCTGTTTCCGATTACTAGTGTATAAGCATGTGTGCGTGTGTTGGGAGGGAACGCAGATGGAGATCCAGTTGTTTGTATATGTGTCTGCTTGTTAATAAACCCTGTGAATTAGCACTTTAAACAAGCAAATTAATGGAGTCTGGAAATGGAGCCCTAGCTGAAATAAATACATTTCTTGTTCTTAAGCAAGCACAAGATTCTATTTTCTATTTGTTTTCTAAATATGCACAGCATGCAGACATGCTAAAATTTTAAATAGATAAGGAATTAACATTTTGACTCAGCAGTGACAATATTCTCTAATATGATACCAGACAGCTGTCAGGAAGTTGCATGTGGTCATCACTGTGTGAAGCTTTCTTCAGCTCACAAAGGCTCGGCTTCGAGGATCAGTGCAGATTATCCACATTATGATGGATGGAAGCACATGGTAGTGAAATGACTTATTTCATGTCTTTGGAGCAAAGTCAGAAAAGCTTGAAGCTATTAAAGTAAATGTGTACTGTCGAAGCAATGGCTTTGGATGTTGCTTTTATGGGGCAGTGACTCCTTAGTTAATAAATAATGACCTATAAAGGAAAATTTAGACACACAGTAAGATTTTTAATAATGTCCTGTCAGTCGATTAGGTCCTTAATGCAACCACATTAGATGCATTCCGAAATGGTTGAAATAATCAGTACACGTAGCTATTCCTCATCAGGTGAAAAAGAAATGATTTCATGATGAAACTCAGGGTCCGGAAAGTGCACAGAATATGAATTCTGATGCATCTTTTAAAATTCATGGGGTTCTACTTTGTAAGATGAGTACAGAAGGAAATCAGGAAATAACCCCCAGATGGCAGAAGAGAAAGAAGCATTCTGTCTTTCTTTTTTGATCACATTGCTTTGGTCCCATCCCACCTACAAGGTCTTAAAAATCATGTGTTTTTTGTTGGATATTCTGAATTAGTACAAAAATTGTACAACGAACCAAACCAAACCAATCAAGCAGCAAACCAAAACTTGCTTTTTTTGTCAGTGTCTATGCTTACTATTTTACTCTTTTTGTTTTGTTTTTAAAAAGCCAACCATACAAAAAACCCACTAGATTAGACTAACGTTAACCTTATAAAACAGCAATTTCTACCCGGTGTTGACAAACTCACCAACGGTTGAGAAAGCTGAGGTCAGAAACAAGGAAACAGAACATCTGCAGAAGGAAGGTAACTAGCAATTTGAAATGTAAGAGCAAAACTTGCATCTCAGTCTTGATGCCAGTGCTAGCTGCCAATAATGTCAATGAGCACAATTGCTGTCCATGTGTCTTGCAGCTCTGTACCCAGCCTCCCATAATTTTATGTCTTACTCTTGGTTTTCATCCAGAAATAGAAAACTGTTCATGTCAGTGAACATTTATAAAATGTCTGCTGGCTACAAGGCGTTGCAGAAGTATTATGGGGGACAGAGTAATGAATCAGGCTCTGATTCTCCCTCAAGATGCTGATTAAGTGATGACAAGATTGTAAGTGTCCAAAGAAAGCCAAATCTCAAATGCAATAGGAGTCAAGAGGACCAAGGGGAGATGGAGCGGCTGGAGACTTTGGACCTGGAGAGAGAGAGGGGTGGTGTGCGGACGACAGGGGGGCAGGCTTGCGGAGTATACCATTTGGTTGATGGATGATGCAAGGAAGAGATTGTAACCATGGCAAGGAAATGATATACAACGGGATCAATGTGAAGCTGATGTCCTCCCATGTAAACTATCACATAATTCACAACAAAGCATTTAAAAAAAAAAGAGGCCCAGAAAATAGATTTGAAGGGAATAAGGGGGGCCAGAACTTGCATGCTTATTTGATACTTGAAAATGGTATTGACTAAGGAGACAGCAATGCAACAGCACAGTGGAGGTAAAGCTTGGAGGAAGAGCATTCAGTATGGCTAGAGCTTCCAAAACTTGCTCAGGATCCAAGAGAGACTACAGGTCTTAAAAATCAAAGTGAGTTTACAGCTAATAGGCAACGAGAAGCCAGTAACAAGTTTTGAGAACCAAAGAGAGTGTTTTGCAAACCAAAGGTGATCTTCAAGAAGGGCTACCCTCTTAGGAATAAGTGGGTAGAGTCTTGGTAGGGAAGAGAGTTTCGGAAACTCAGCTGAGCTGTTATTGAGCTTAGGTTTTCCAGTGGAAAAAGAGTATATAAAATACATCCAAGAATCAAAGCAGAGGTAGACTTCACAAGATGTGGCAGTGACTGTAGTTGTTGTTGTTAAGTGCTGTCGAGTCGATTCCGACCCATAGCGACCCTGTATAGGATATCCAAGAAGCAGGTGGTGAGCTTGAACCAACGACCCTGCAGTTCAAATGACTTTGCAGTCTGATGCATTAGCCACAGCACCACATCAGGACTCCATGGCAGTGATTAGGATATGAAATTGGGGATAGGAAGTTGTGATGTTTACAATTAACTGTACCCAAAGAACTTGGTCTTCATCTGTGGTTCATGAGACAACTTCTAAAACTTTGGCATTTCCCCCAGTGATTGAAGTGTCTTTGAGAGCTCCAGACCATATCACCTGACAGCTTATGCCAATGAAGTGACTCAGATGGGACTGATCTTGCCAGAAAGACCTTTCAGCTGACCCCAAGGGTGGTGGTTGTTGTTAGGTGCTGTTGAGTCAGTTTCTACTCATAGTACAACACAGGGGAGGTATCATTTAATCAGTCATAATGATATTTGTTATTGTTAGGTGCCGTTGAGTTGTTTACCACTCATAGTGATCCTTTGCACAATGAAACCTGCCCAGTCCTGTGCTAACCTCACAGTTGTTGTTAGGCTTGAGCCCATTGCTGCTACTACTGTGCCAATAAACCTTGTTGGGGTCTTAATCTTTTTTGCGGACCCTCTGCTTTACCAAGCATGATAATGTTCCTCACTAGGGACAGGTCCCTCCTGATAGCAACTCCAAAGTAGAAGAGATGAAGTCTCGCTATCCTGATTTTTTAGGTGAATTCTTGCTGTAATTCTTCCAACACAGATCTGTTTGTTCTTCTGGCAATCCATGATACTCTCAATAGTCTTATCCAACACTATAGCACACTATAACTCAAATGCATCAATTCTTCCATGGTCTTCCTTATTTACATCCAACTTTCACATGCATATGAGGTGACTGAAAACACCATGACTTAAGTCAGGCACACCTTAGTCCTCAAACTGACATGTGTGCTCTTGAACACTTTATAGAGGTCTTGTGCAGCAGATTTGCCTCATGCAATGTGTCAATGATTTCCTGACTGCTACTTCCATGTGTGTTAATAGTGGATCCATGCAAAATGAGGTCTTTGACAACTTCAATCTCTTCTCCATTTATCATATTATTTACTGGTCTAGTTGTAAGTATTGAGTAAAGGCTGTGGATACATTAGTTCCATATACTTCTGTTGGTGATTGACATGGGTGCCCATGGGAGGGCAGCATATCCCTTTCTGGGACATGAAAGTTCTGTGTTGGGAACCCTTCCAGACCTTCACCTATATATGTCTTCATTTGAATCCTTTTTGCTATAATAAAACTGTAATCATAAGTATAGCCCTTTCCTGAGTTCTAGGAGTTGCTCTAGTGAATTAGTGAGTAGTGGCACCCCATGAAATGAAGTGGTCCCTGGGAACATTTGAGCTTATTTGTGGCAGACTGAAAGGGTAGTGGAAAACTTCCAACTTTTGTAGCCAGCAGGATATTAGAAGGACCTTCTGGACCTTCTAGCCTATGACTGGCATCCTGAGGATATGGCTGGAACCCTGAGTTTGTAGATAGCCAGTCAGAAAAGGGGTGGGGAGTAAGAATCCCCAAGACTGTAGCTGGAATATGAATTTGGGGCAGATTTTATAATCTGTAGGATTGTGCCCTTTAATTTGCACAATCTGACCTAACTACAGGAGGTTAGGGTTAAAGGTAGAAGTACTGTACTTCATTTGCAATTGGGAATAGAATTGAATAGATTGGAATTAGAATGATTGGAATTGGACTGATTGAATTCCTTTATTTGGTTGGTATAAAAAGGGGAATAGATTTCACTGATACAAACCAGAAGAAACAGTGTAACTTTAAGGTTTTGGAATGCATGGATTGAAAAATCTTTAGTTAAAAAAAGAAAAATCATTGTTGTTGTTGTTGTTAGGTGCCATTGACTCAGTACCAACCCATAGTGACTGTATGCACAGCAGAATGAAACACTGCCTGATCCTGGGCCAACCTCACTACTGTTGCCACGCTTGAGTCCATCAATGCTGCCACTTGGCCAATCCATCTCGTTAGGGGTCTTCCTCTTTTTCTCTGACCTTCCACCTTACCAAACATGATATCCTTCTCCAGTGACTGGTCCCTCCTGACAATATGCCTGAAGTATGAGAGACGAAGTTTGGCCATCTTAGCCTCCAAGGAGCACTCTGGCTGCACTTCTTCCAAAATGGATCTATTGACTCTTTTGGCAGCCCATGGCACTTTCAAGATTCTCCTCCAACACCATGGGTAGGTAATAAAGTAGTAGGAAGAAAAGGAGCTGGTTGGGGTTGTGTGTATGAAGACAAAGAGTTTTCTTTGGAGCATTTTGAGTATGGCAATTCTGAGCAAGTCAAATGTTCTGCAGGTAGATGAACATGGGGACCTGAAAATGATCAACTATGTACTGGGATGCAATCTAAGGAGAACATG
Source organism: Chrysochloris asiatica (assembly GCF_000296735.1). Taxonomy (NCBI): domain Eukaryota; kingdom Metazoa; phylum Chordata; class Mammalia; order Afrosoricida; family Chrysochloridae; genus Chrysochloris; species Chrysochloris asiatica. Next base: position 3,827,482 of record NW_006408732.1, read on the forward strand.
GAAATGAGGACCAAGGTTATGCAAGAGTCACTAAAAGAAAGGGGTGCAGCAAGGGAGAAGAGAGAGGATAAATGATAAAGGAAAGAAATGAAAAAAAAAAAAAAAGAGTAACCAGAGAGGTATTTCCCGATTAAGGAGACCATCTTGATGTGAACAGAGTGGGCCCCAGGTGAAGGAGATTCTTTCTCAAAGGAAGGAATACAAAAAAAAAAAAAAAAAAAAAAAAAAAAGATATAGAATCCATGGGTAGTGCAAAAGGGTACTGTGCTCAGTTGCAAACCAAAAGGATGGAGTCTACCCAGAGGCCCCTTGGAAGAAAGACTTGGAAATATACTTCTGGGGGGAAAAAGCAACCACAGAAAGTTCTACAGTGCACAATTGCAGTGTAGTGGATTATCTGATATGCTTGTCTAGCATAGTCTTTGTAACTCTCACCAAGCAACCAAATGTTGTCAAGGGCCTCCAGTAGGCTCCAACTCATAACAACCCTGTATTAACTGAAGGAGGGCCTGATGGGTTTGAACCATCGCCTTTGTGGTTAGCAGTCTATGTTAATCCTACAGCATCACACTAGGACCTGCAAATAGGGGGTATGAACATCCAATGTGGGATTGATCAGTTCTGCCATCCCTCTGGGTTTAAAATGAGGCATCTCAGAAGTGGAAAGGGATCACACTACCATCAAGAATGAAGAAACAGGAGTAGGATTTATCCTTTGGACCTCAAGATCCCTGCATGTTGAACCTCTTTGATCCAGGAAACAGAGATGTGACATGAGAGAAGTGGCAGCAGCATAGACAGTAGCACCAACAGCAAGAGACAGAGCAGAGGGTTTCTCACTGCTCACAAACAGGAGAACTCTGAATGCTTTCGGGAAGAATGCTGGCTTGTGAAGTGGGTTGCCTCCAGGCAATTAGAGGAAATAGGTTTGCTGACCCAGGGAGCTAGAGCTGAGTGCCTTTGGACTGAGAATTAGGGCAGTCCCTAATTCAAAGTGGCATGCCCTTTAGGCATTTATTAGTGGTGTTGAAGGTGCTTTGTAACATTCCCCAAGCAGGGCAGAGGCTAAAGGGCCATGTAGCTGACTTGGCTGAGGAGAGGTTTGCCTGACTGTAACAACTATAGCCTGAGAATTTCTGATGCTGAATTGTAATCTGTTAGCTTCCCTACTAAATCCTATATTTGTGAGTATTGTCTGTCAGTTCTGTGTGGACAATGCAATGAATTATTGAACCCAGTAGAGAAGTAGAAAGTGCTGAGGGAGGGACAGTTGGTGTCAGAATTGGTAAAGAAGTTTGGAGGGTGGAGGTATGTTTGACCTCATAGGAACTGGTCTTGGGCTGATGACTTTGATTCTTCTACCCCCTTGTGAAGTAGGAGGCAGTCAGATGCTTTGAGTCCTGGTGTGGCACTGTGGGATAATGCCCTGGACCACAAGGTCAGTTTGAACCGTAAGTTAGGGGCACAAATTCACCAGTCGCTATGAGTTGGAACCAACTCAATGGTACTTAACAACAACCTGTGACTCACATGGAGTCACCTTGAATCAGCAACTGGTTATCATAGTAGAAAGATATTTAAAGGGTGAGGGAGCTTTTCAATCTTGTAAACAAAAAAAGGAAGATGAGAGTGAAGAGAGCCATATACAATGTGACTGGGGAGAGCATAGAGAGTAGCTCTGGTAGCATAGTGGTTACGAATTGGGCTGCGAACCACAAGGTCAGCAGTTCGAAACTACCAGCTGTTCCATGGGAGAAAGATGAGGCTTTCTGCTCCCATTAAGATTTACAGCCTCGGAAACCCTGTACAAGGTCGCTATAAGTTGGAACCGACTCCACGGCACATAACCAACCAACCATAGAGAGTACATATGGAAAGATCAAGGTTATCTCAGAAAACATCAAAAAGAGGAAAGTAATAGGCTATCTGGAGAGGTTCTTACTAAGACAGAGTCTTGCCCTCCTCACTTTTGTTGAGATTATTATTATACAAAACAATCCTATGGAACAGTTCTACCCTGTAAGCCATGGGGATGTTAGGAGTCTGAATCAACTTAAGGGCAATTAATAAAAACAACATCAGTCTTTATCTATTGTGGTTCAGTCAGTACTAACATAGCTACTGATGATCATGTTTGCATATAAAACACTATTTTTGCCTATTGTAAGTAAGCCACCAGATTTAAAAAAAAAAAAAAAAAAAGTAGGTAAGTATAAGCATAGTTATAGCAGTTTTGCTATCTTTAGTACTGAAGGATAACCTAAATATAAATTCAGCTTTCTTCTTTTTGTATAGCCCCTCAGAAGCCTCTGCAATTCAGGCCCTGGTCTGTAGTTCTTAGGAAGCCAACAGCAATCTTGAGTCTACTAGGAGCCTTGTCAAGTTGAAAGCTTGCAGGTAAGGTATTTCTGTCACTACAAAGGCTACATATTTGTTTTGTTAAGGTCATTTGAAGGAGAAAAGTACAGTTTTCTTTTTTATTAAGGGAAGTCTCAATCTAAACATAGGTCATGTTCTGTTTTGTTTATCCAGAAAGGGAAAGTTCAAACAAAAGAAATGCCTTGAAATATTCAATCTTCCTTCAGCAGACTGTCTGGTCTCTTAAATAAAACAACGAACTATAGGACAACAAGGAAGAAACAATCACTGAAAGTTCCAGAGAGAGATTGGATACGCAATTCACAGTTCAAGCTGTAGTAGATAGGGTAACAAGATGAAAAAAAAGAAAATAAAGTATATTACAAAAAGAAAAAACACACACAAAAAACAAGAACCCTCCAAAAACAGAATACAAGAAAGTAAAAAATATAGTGAGCTAGAACAAGACCAGAATGAAAGGAAACGTGAAAAGAACCAAATTACAGATCATATTAACAGGAAAGATCCCTGACAAAATTACCATATGATGCATTAGAAGGGGGTTAGGGGAGACATTAGAACACCAGATTTGAGCCAGTCATTTGAGCTGACAAATCTTGAACACAATCTCTGTGCTAGTTAGGCCTTGTACCAAGTTCCCAATTTCTGGCCCAACAAATGGAAACTGTAAATTCTAGTGTTTCTACTTCTGCAGGAAAAGTTCTTGGGATGATCAATTGAAAAGATATGTGAGAAAATGCTTTGAAAATTAAAAAGTGCTGAAAATACTCCCTCATTACATGAAAAATAGACCTGCTCACCACTATAGTTACTAGGAACCAAGCAGTAACTCTCCCTCTGGCTAGGTGTCTCCTAGGCCCATAGCAGGAAAAGGTCCAAATTCAGTTACGTGATCTTAATAGAAAGCCATGTAGCAATTCAAAATGACAATTATGTGGACTCTTCCAATATTTGCCAACACATAATAAATAAACTAGAGTGATATTTAAGAGAAAAGAGTGAACACAGAGCTGTAGTTATTGACTACAAATATGAAAAATACAAAAAGACCACAGCCTTCAGTATGTATTGCATCTCAATGTAAAGAAAACAAAAATCCTCACCACTGGACCAATGAACAGCATTCTTATCAAAGGAGAAAAGACTGAAGTTGTCAAGGACTTCATTCTTCTTGCATCAACACTCATGGAAGCACAGCCAAGAAACCAAACGACATATTGCATTAGGCAAATCTGCTGCACGAGACCTTTTTAAAGTGTTGAAGAGCAAAGATGTCAGCTTGAGGACCAAGGTGCACCTGACCCAAGCCATGGTATTTTCAATAAACTCATATGCATATGAAAGCTGGACAGTTAATAAAGAAGACCGGAGAAGAAGTGATGCTTTTGAGTTATGGTGTTGGAGGAAAATATTGGAAGTATCATGGGCTACCAAAAGAACCAACAGATCCGTTTTGGAAGAAATTCAGCCAGCCCGGTCAGGAGGCCAAGTCCCTGGGGGCCCAAGCGTTGTTGATTGTCCAAACCATAGGCTCTGAGGATCAGACTTTAGCTACCTAGTAGACATAGCAAACTGTCCCTCATCTGATTATTCAGTAATGCTTATTAGTAATCTCATACATGAGCCCTGGATATCCACAGACAAATGTAAAAACCTTCCCTAAAAGCCGAGACTGTA
>NW_006408732.1:3831761-3857293 GCF_000296735.1 Chrysochloris asiatica
AGGCCAGGATGGCCAAACTTTGTCTTACATACTTGGGGCATATTGTCAGGAGAGACCAGTCACTGGAGAAGGATATCATGTTTGGTAAGATAGAGGGTCAGAGAAAAAGAGGAAGACCCCCCAACGAGATGGATTGGTAAAGTGGTAGGATCAAGGCGCTCAAGCATGGCAACAATTGTGAGGTTGGCCCAGGACCAGGCAGTGTTTTGTTCTACTGTGCATAGGGTCGCTATGAGTCAGTACCAACTCGATGGCACTTAACAACAACAACAAAATATACTGGAAAATATTGGTGGATCAAGCTCACCCGCCATTCCTCGGAAACTCTATACAGGGACACTATGGGTCGGAACCAACTCAACAGCACATAACAACAACAACAATATATACTGGAAAAGACTGTAAATAAATGTTAAGTGATATAAATCATTTAACTTTAGTTTTCATTAATGTTTTTCTTTAAAGTTGAGTCAGTTAAGAAGAATAATATACAATAAAACCAAAACCAAACTCACTGCCATAGAATTGATTCCAACTCATAGCAACCCTATATAGGCTTTCCAAGACTGTAAATCTTTACAGGGCACAGACAGCCTCATCTTTCTCCCTTGGAACCCACTGGTGGGACTGAACCACCAACCTTGTGGTTAGCAGTCCAGTGCTTATCCTACAATGCCACCAGGGATCCTTTTCATTACTACACATGGCAGTCTTCATTAGTTACCCTAGCTTTTAAAACAAACTCACAAACACTAGGCAACTCTGCCCAAGAGTGCCTCTCTAAAACACCTCATTTGCCATACCAGTCTCTGCCAGTCCTTTCAATCCACCAATCAAAAATTCTCCTGAGCCCCTCTTGAGTGTAATTAATCATAGTAGACACAATGGTGGATAACACAATGGTTAAGTATGTGGATTCTGAAATGACAATCTCTAGGTTCAGTCTTCTGTCTATCACTTCCTGCTCTGTCATCTTGAGCAAGTTATTTAACCTTTCTGTGCTTCACTGTCTTCCTGTATAAAATGGGGATAACATTAGTACTTACCTTGGAGTATGACTGAATATAAAATGGCAACTTGCACTTAAAGTAATTATCACAGTGCTTGTCACATAGTAAGTCCTTAGAATACCTGTAGAGTAGATTCCAACTCTAAGTAACTCTACAGAACACAGTAGATCTGCCCCATAGGTTTCTAAGGCTATAATGTTTATGAAAGTAGACCATCACATCTTTCTCCTGCAGAGTGGCTCATGGGTTCAGACCACTGATCTTTCAGTTAGCAGCAGAGCACTTAACCACTGCACCACCAGAGCTTCTTTTAAGCCTTCAAAATGACTAATGAGCAGGATTTTGAAAATCAAAATAAAGTAGTAACTGCTACATGTTTGGAGTTCTGGTGTGGCGCTGTAGGGTAATGTGCCAGACTGCAAAGCCATTTGAACTGCAAGGTCAGTGGTTCAAGCTCACCAGCTGCTCCTCGGAAACCCTATACAGGGTCGCTATGGGTCAGAACCGACTCGATGGCACTTAACAACAACAAGCTACATGTTTAAAGGTTGTGTCTCTTTCCTTCCTTTCAGTGACAGGAAGATGTAGGGTGGGGCCAACCCACCTCATCCACACAGTAGACGTGGCTGGAAAACAGCACTGGCTCCCAACTCTCTGGCATTAAGTCCTCGTGTCTAGAGGAAGAGAGCAGGTATACTGAATCATATAGGGGCTCAACATGAGCTGATTTTATTCATTTCCTGCTGCTCTGATTGTAGCAGCTTATTCTAAAACAAAGCTTTGTTGCTTTTTTAGTCTGTGCATTTCTACTATCTTCACCAATTGTTAGGCCTGACTTCTTTCAGAAAGGACAATAAATGGAAAAATTTTGTGGAAGGGGACTTGAAATTTTTTGTATGATTTGGAAGAAAAATGTTAGCAGGTTTTCTAATCAGTCAATAAATGGCTCCACTCAAGTTCAAGGGGGAAATATTTGTCAAACCCAGCACCAGGGAAGAATTACTGGTTGGTCTTCAGTGTTTCTCTGCAGGCAAAAGTAGCAATCCTAAGCATTCTTGATCATCTGTCTGCATGCCCACAGAGAAAAGAAGGAACAGAGGGAGGGAGGGAGGGAAAGAAGGAAAAAATGCCGGCCAACCATAAGCTACATACAGGTTCATACCAATATACTGTTCCATACATTGTTCTTCAAACTACTGGTAAGCTCTGTGAGATGTTATGAAACAGAAGGTGGGGGAAGTTGTCCTCAGTTAAATGTTGAAGAAATGACAATCCAGTCTCTTTCATATTAGAGTTTCACCATGTACCTATATTTACTTAAGATTCTGAGAAACCCTAGACCTTTATTTAACCAGGCAGGTCCAAATTTACTGGGCAAGAGTTTTTGTTTATTTTGCATGGCACACCTATTAAACATTGTGTAGTACTTGAGTTCCATGGAATATAATATGAAAATGTTCAGAGTGATAGTTCTTTCCTGACATTTGTCTTCTTTTTACTTACATTCTGGCACAAATTTACAAAGTGAACCAGTAAAAAAAAAAAAAAAAAAATTAATTACAGCATAAAATAGTAATAAACTTTTAATCATCCAATACTCTAAGCACCCCAAGAAATCAACAGTCCTTGTCTTGTTCAGCTAAGCACTTAGCTGGCTACTAACCAAAAGGTTGGGAGTTCAAGTCCACACAGAGGCATTTTAGAAAAAAGGCCTAGCAATCCTCTACCAAAACATTCAGCCACTGAAATATCTATGGAGTACCATTCTACTGTGACACACATGGGGTTATCATGTGTTGACGGTGATACAACAGCAAGTGCTTAATAGAGCAAATCTTTTACATTTCCAGTCTTTCTCTGTACAATATTAGAATTACAGCAGTACCTCCTTCTCTGCATAATAACTCAAACATATTGCCGTACCATTTGGTATTTCACAAAGCTCAAGGCTGTGTTTTCCTCCTTATTCTCACTCTCTTCTGCCATAAACAGGAGAAGGTTTTAGCTGAGAAAGGGTAGACCACCCTAGGCTTTGGAAGTTTTTGATGATGTTGCTGAGATTTAGGTGAAATATATATATAGTTTTTTTAAATCTGAGAAGAAAAACACCTGGCTAGGCATAGCACTTTGCCATATCTGCTGTAATCTTATCCACTCCTGCCTTTCGTTTATCTCTGCTGAAAACCTTCAGCCCTGGCCTAAATGTCACAAACTACATATTTGCTTTGATAGAGTTGGAGGAACCAAACCCCACATATGACATCTCCATATGTGATAACACATTGTGGTTATTGGACCTGTTCCCAGGATGTGTTTACTCTTGTCTGTTTGACAGATTAGATGTGATTTTCTCTTTTAAACAGCTAAGTACAATGAAGAAGTCTCTGATGATGATCTTAGGTACAGCTCGGATAGAGAATAAATCCTGTGGGTAAACCCTATCACCCTACAAGAGAGAGGGAATCGAGAGGGTTCTTCTTCAAGGCTCACAATGTGCAAGGATTCCCAAGGACAGTGCGAAGACATTCCACAGGTGGTCCTACACAGAATGGGTTATCCTCTGCTCTGTCTGTCATCACATGGCTTCTTTTAACACCTGTGAAGTTCAGATAGCAGTTGTCTAAACATTCCCTGAAGTTAGCCAGGAACCTGACTGAGGCACCATTTTGATTAAGAAAAAATTCCAAGACTTTAATTTAGGTTCAGGGTCAAATGAAGATAGCAGGAAAGATTCTGATGGCTACAGTTCACTTACCACCTTCAGTTATCTATAAACTTTCTACCCAAATTCACACACATCTTCCTCACTGCCACTCAGATATGCTCCTGCCCCTTGGCAAGTAGTATTATCTATCCACAAAGCTCCCTCTTCCTTAGCCCCAGGTCTGAGAGATCACTAAGTTCTGTTGCTTCTGTTAGGTTGAACCATACGAAATTGCCATCATTAGATCGTTTTTTGCTTGCAAAACCGCAATTCCTTGTCGTTAATACTTTATAAATCATGCTCTCTTTTTCCCCCACTCTCCATGTCCCAGCTCTGGTAGCATAGTGGTTATGAATTGGGCTGCTAACCTCAAGGTCAGCAGTTCGAAACTACCAGTTGCTCCATGGGAGAAAGATGAGGCTTTCTGCTCCCATAAAGATTTAGAGCCTCGGTAAACCCTATACAGGGTCGCTATGAGTCATAATGTAACAACAACATGTCCCAGCAATTTTCTCCCCAGGTCCCAGCAAATTTCCCAAGAATCTTATCTGGATTCCTGTAACTAACTTCTAACCAGATTCGCTGTCTTCTAAGCAATCTTATAACAGAAATACAAGCATAACACACCCTTGCTGAGTAACCTTCAAAAATTCTCCATATCCTTGAAGATAAAGTATGTTCTACTTACTTGAGCATACAAAGTTCTTCATGGTCTAGTCCCTGCTTACTCCTGCTCCAGGTGCCACTACTCCATACTCAGGACTTGCATTATACTTGTTGGTACTGCAAAGAGCGTAGGTTTTGTCTGTTCTCTGGAATGACCTGCCTACCCAGTTCCTAAATCTCTCTAATTCTAATTTGCCTTTCAGAATCATCTCCGTTATGACATGACCCAGAAAGCCATCACAATATCTTCCACATTCCCTATTCTGTATGGGTTAAAACCCCTTCCCACAGGTTCATCTGGGAATATAGGACCACAGCAATATGAAAGTCAACATGCATCCCCATCCTTCACTAACTGTATAACTGTATTTCTTGAATGTAGGCACTACATTTTATTCACCTTTGCAACTTCAAAGTATAGTCCAGTGCCTAGCACAGACAGTGTATGCTTAATGAATGTCTGATGAATCAATAAATTAACGAATATATTGCAAAGCTACAAAGACAAGTGGAACGTGTTTGGAAAGGGCATCCATTTATTGGGAAAGTCAACTTAGGGGTCAGTGCACTTCTCTGAAAATTACTGGTCAAATTTTTCTGTAACAAATACTATTACACAACTGTTATCCAACAAAAGGGAGCTCTGGTAGCATAGTGGTTACGAATCGGGCTGCAAACCTTAAGTCCAGCAGTTCAAATTACCAACTTTTCCGTGGAAGAAAGATGAGGCTTTCTGCTCCCGTAAAGATTTACAGCCTCGGAAACCCTGTACAGGGTCGCTATGGGTTGGAACCGACTCCACGGCACATAACAACAACAACCCAACAAAAGGATTTCTGAGCACCAGAAAATGGTTACCTTATTTAAAACCATTATTTAATACACCTAATGCCCAGACCAGCCAAGCTTTGTCCCTGCCACTTGATGTTAATGGAGCCTGTTCTTCTAGGGCTGGAGACCTCCAGAGTCATCTAACCCAGCCCCATGATTCTCTATTCTAATGGTTCCTTATTAGCCTTAAAAAATTAATGCATCTTCTAATCACCTAATTTACTATCAAAGAGGGCTCTGGACATTGTAGAGAACAGAGCTCATTATATATTAATGTTTTCCAATCTCCTTATATAAACATTTATTTATAAAATATGTCCCTGCATAAAATTTTTAGGGTCCACATGCAGAATAGGTTGGAATTAGAAAAGTCATTCTGAACGATGTCATTCTGGTCCTCACCTCCAACTCTTCTCTCTGAATATGTGAGAGGACTTAAAAAAGAATATGGAAAAATTCCTTTGTTCCCATTTTCCCCATGAATTAATTTTATTTGACTTTAGAATTTTTTGACGCCCCCTCATTACCTCCCCTGTTCCAGTCTATTTTCCACCAAGGTTGTAGATTTTTAGCCTTTAAGTCAAATCATAATCCTTCCCAAAACTGTCATGACACTACTGACCACAAGATTCAATCCAAGGTTTGGGCCTCAAATCTTGGGTTCTCTATACTCTGGTTCAAACTGAAATTTTCCAATCATTTCATTTACATGCATTAATATAATCCATGTTTTTCCTCCAGGCAGACAACTCACTAGCCATAAAGAATCCACATGCTTTACTCTTCTGGACAAGTCTTGTGTTGGAACCATACCTGGGAAGGGTCCCCTGATCTCAATCTTTCTAACAGAATTTTAGCTAGATGCCTTCTACATCTTATTTTTGCTCCCTCCTCTGAACTCCACCTGCCACGGGTGATGTTGTCTATATATTGTTTTATACTATTTGTTAAGTTCACTGCGTCTTTGGTTTGTGGCCTTAAGTAGCTTAGAAGTTCTCGAGTTTTTCACAGTAGCAAATTAGTGCCTTGCTCTCAGTGGGTTCTCAATAAATATCCTCTAAGGAGTTCTGGTGTGTGTGGCGCTGTGGGTTAATGCGCTAGACTGCAAAGTTGGTTTGAACTACAATGTTGGTGGTTCAAACTCATCAGCTGCTCCATGGAAACCTTATACAGGGTCGCTATGGGTCAGAACTGACTTTATGGCACTTAACAACAACAAATGTACTTTAACCACAGCAAGAACCTATTAGTTCTCACAGTAACTCCCTATTCATAGTCTAAAGTAGAATCAATAGCTGAACTCAAATCCTAACAAAAGTCCCTGTTATCCCTACTTTCCCCTTCAGTTGGCACTAATACCTCCTATCTGCCCACTTCCCAAGTTGTCCTGACTACAACTGGCAGTTATGGGAATAGGCTAACACCCGACAGTATTGGGACTTCTAATGAATTTTAAGCTCAAACTCCTTGAGCTTCTACTTTCCCTTGTCCCTGAAATGACTGCAGTCTTTACATGAGCGCTTTGGTCTGTTCTGAATCCCAGCATTACTAGGCTACTACTTTGCTCCTGATTGTTCAGTCTTCCGAAGGGATAGACCGGTTGTCCCATCTCTGTCTTTGACAAAGGTCAAGTGCCAAAATGAAAGGACTAATCAGAACATGGTGCCATCATCACCAGCTAGTCTAAGAGCACAGCCATTGACTTGCTCTGTCCCCATCCATCACACTGGCTAACTAAGGTATCAGTACCAGCCCAAGGGAATGTTCTTGCTGGAAGCTGTCAATTAGACAACTGGTTGCATCCTCTCCCTGTCAGGAACAAACCGTATGGTCAGATCAATCCCTACAGCCATGTGTTCTACCAGATCCCAGTTTTCCTACCTCGTACACTTTCCCCTCAGCTGTGAAAACAGCTGCCACAGGCAAATTTCTCCTAAAATTTAGGGAAGTGGGCCAAGAAATATCTAATAACATAGTACAGTTTCCATCAAGTTGATTCCAACTCACAGTGACCTCGTGTATGTCAGAGTAAGACTATGCTCCCAGGATTTTCAAAGGCTGAATTTATAAGAGTAGATTACAACAGGCTTTCTTCCAAGGTGCCTCTGGGTGAACTCAAACTTTCAGCTTTTTGATTAGCAGCCAAGCACATTAACCAGTTGTATTACAATGTTGTTAAGTGCCATATAGTCATCTAGTTGGTTCCAATTCACAGCGACCCTGTTGGCAACTGGTGGGTTTGAATCGCCAACCTTGCCATTAGTAGTACAGTGCTTATCTTACTGGGCCACATTAGGACCCCGGCATCACCATAGAATATAATGATTTATATAATAATGCACTAATTTATAAATTCCTTTCTCCAAACTAATTTCTTTGGGGGGCAGGGTTACTCTCCTATTCATCTTTTTTCTCGTATTCTGAGCATCTGACCATTAGCAGGCACTCGAGATTGTTTGCTGTATGAATTGATGGATGACCACACATAGTACAGGACTCCTTCATCATGATTCAGATTCCAGACTGCTTTCATAATTTATTTCTTTTTGAGATCTGAGTTATCAGATAAGGAAAAAAAAAAAACAAAAAACCATCTCCTGAGGCAACTGATCTGTTTTTAGGCGAATCTCCCCCAATTTTTTAAAAAATGTTTTATTGTGAAATATGTGATAGCTTACATGGGAGAACATTAGCTTTATATTCATCCTATCATATATCGTTTCATTGCCATGGTTACAATCCCCTCCATGCATCATCAACCAACCAAAGGGTATATACCCTGCAAGCCTGTCCTCCGGTCGTCAGTACATAGCCCCTCTCACTCTCTGGGTCTAGAATCCCCAGCCACACCATCTCTCCATGTTATCATCTCTGCCTACATCTCTGTTTCTCTGGGTAGGGTCCCACACTCCACTCTATTTCCTTGATGGTCCCAGGGACCTCTGCTCCTGGACTGCAAAGTCAACCACTCCCCTCCTTTTGCTACAAAATGTCCACTTTTACATTTCCAACCCTCATAGTCAGTTCTGATAGCAATCATTCACCATTGTGCCACATGAGTGCCATCCCCATCACCTTTTATCAGCCCCGCCCAGACATAATCTACCTCAATTTTTGTGCCTGGACTAACAATTAAGTTTCTCTATAGCAAAAGTCAGGAGATGACATGGACAAGGAGACTGCCTTTGGAGTTACTGCTTTTAAAATGTTTTGCTATCTTGAAGATGAACGATGCCAAATGCATATTACGTATAATATCACTTCAACCTTTATTAGTATGAGGTTCTACAGTTTGTTTTGTTTTCAAGAATCTGGAGAGTTACTAGAAGATTCCATTTGCTAAACGGCTGCTAGAAAGCAGTGAGGTAGGTTCCCAGATATAAGAGACAAATGTCTCTTGATAAAGAACTCCTCCAAGTACACGAGCCTGGTATGAAGAACTACCTACCAGTGATTTCTGAGGACTATGAAGGAGGCATTACTCACCAGCACAGTATCCCACAAGGTTGAGGAACTGCTCCTCCTTGCAGTTGGTCCTGCAGTTTCCACTCAGTAGCGTGACGTGAGGGTGGCAAGAGGTGCAATCAGATTCCAATGGGCCATGGCATTGTCTGCAGGTTGGGTGGCACTCTAGGTAGAAAAATAAGAACAGTATTGGAATTAGCAGCTCAGCATGTGAATTTGTAAATGTATTTATTGTCTTTACTAAGTACATTAAGAGCAGACTTCTATTCATCTTCTCCTGAGCAAGCCTTTGCATGTCCTTGCTGTTGTTGTTGTTAAGTGCCTTTGTGTGGGTTCCAACTCATAGTTGTGCCAAGGAGCAGCTGGTGAGTTTGAACCTCCAACCTTGCAGTTAGCAGTCCAGTACTTATTGTACAGCGCCACACCAGAACTCCTGAATGCCTTTGGTGGTGGTGGTGGTTGTGTTCTGTTGAGTCAGTTCAAACTCAGAGAGACCCTATGTAGGGATTCCAATGCTGTAAGTCTTTATAGGAGCAGAAAGCCTCATTTTTCTCCCAGGGAGCAGCTGGTAGATTTGAACTACTGATCTGGTTGTTAACAGCCTAAGTCATAAACCAATACGCTACCAGATCTCCTCCTGCAGCGACCCTGTATAGTGTTTCTGAGGAGATGCTGGTGAGCTTGAATAGCTGACTTGGTAGTTCAAACCGACCTTGCAGTCCAGCGCATTAGCCCACAGTGCCACACCGGGACTCCTCTGCATGCCCTTAGACTAACCTAAACCAACACCACCACCAACACCCCGCAAAAAATTAATAAAATCTGTTGCTGTTGACTGATAGCAACACCATATGCTACAGAGTAGAAGTGCTCCACAGGGTGCTCTTGGCTGTAATCTTTATGGGAGTAGTTCCACATGCCTTTCTCCCATGGATCCACTAGTTGGTTCAAGCAGCCAATCTTCAGGTTAGTTGTTGTTGTGAAGTGCCGTCGAATCGATTTCAACCCATAGCGACCCTGTATAGGGTTTCCAAGGAGCAGATGGTGAGCTTGAACCTCCAACCTTGCAGTTCAAATGGCTTTGCAGTCTGGTGCATGAACCCACAGTGCCACACCAGGTTGGTAGTTGACTGCGAATTATCATGTCACCAGGCTCCAAGAGGTAACATTTATGGTGTCATTGAGAATACAAGGAGGCTGTAAAAAGCTCATGGGAAGATGGAATTAAAAGACAATGGAATTGTTCACAAGCATTTTGAAGTCTCACCATCTGTCCAAGGGTAGAACATGGAATCTAGAACTGGAAAAACTCAAGTAATCAGCCACATATTCCAGAGAGGTGAGCATGACCATCCCCCCTATCCATGCTGTATAAGAAAGTTCAATCCAAAGTCACAAAGCAGAAAAGTGTGCTGTAAGATTCCTCATCCCTCCCCTGTGATCCCATGACTCAAGGAGAGAGAAGGACAGGAAGCAGAAGGAGAGATTTTGCTTTGCAGACCAGGAGGGAATCACATACAGAATACAGTAACAACACAGTAACAGTAGAGTTAGATGACAACCACACTCTCCATTCAGGTCACAACCTAATGCTTGTTTTAACCATACTTAATTAAAATTTGAAGAACAGAAAAAGTTCTCTTTATCAAGGGCTGGGTTTGAAGTTCAATTTCTTAAGTAAAATTATGTAAAAGTTACATTTTCCCCATAAAAACATATCAAAGGAGTCCTGGTGTGGCATTGTAGTAACAGCACTGGACTGCTCACCCAGAGTTGGTGGTTCAAACCCACCAGTTGCTCCTTGGAAACCTATACAGGGTTACTATCAGTAAGAATTGACTCATCAGCACTTAACAACAACAACTACATTTAAAAAACACAAGTGAGTCACTTTAAGGTGTAGGCAATAAAGAAAAGAATGGCAAGGGATAAAAGCAGGTTGCAGCTGCAGCTGCATTTGCGCTGCCAAGACAGGCAGCAGGGGTGAGAGCATAGAAGGAGATTGAAAGATTTCTCTGCCAAAGACGAGGAGGTCTAAGTGTTTCTGCTTCCAAGAGGACAGGAGGTGAGGGAATGGAGCTCAGTTGTGTTTGCTAGAACTGATGACAAAGAATTCCCTTCTGGCACATAGCTGGTGGAAAGAAAGGCACAAATTTCCAGGAAAGTCAACTCTGCCTCTCACTTCTTCTGGCATGAGGCCAATAGAAGATAAGGAGTTTCAAGAAAAAAAAAAAAAAAAAAGCAAGCAAGTAAGAAAATGAACTGCTGATTAGACATATAGCATTAATGATCACCCCAATCTACATTCCTGAGTCTCTTTGAAAGTGCCTGTTCCAAAGATACTAGCATTCTCGGAATAATCTCTACCACCCAGTTTTCCTCCCTGCTGGAATGTTTCCAGAGACGGGGTTGCCTATTAGTGGTACCATACACCTGGCTGGCTTCAAGTGTACACAGGGGTGAACAGAGAAGGGTTAGAGCTATTTATACTCTACTCCTCCAAACAATTTCCCAATGAGGCTAAAGCACCTAATGATAAAAACAGCTTTCAAAGACAACCTTAATGGCAAAGAAACTGAAAAGATTCCCCACAGAACTTGATAGAGTGTAAACCAGCCCACCAGAGACATACAGAGATTTAAAAAATGCATGGGAAAAGTAAGAAAATTTCAGCAAAAGAATAATTCAGATCTTCATTCCACTAAATTTGTGTCCAGACTAAATTTTCTCTTTGGAGGAAAAAACGAGAGGAACATAACAATATTAACTTATTTTACATTACATATATTTCTTGCCATGTCCTCCATGCAAGACAAATTTATGACAAGTTTTTCCTATAAGCTGGTCTCAGCAGTCTATTTTTAGAAATAAAGTAATAATCTTAATAAAATGTGTTGAGTGCTTTTCTTTTCCCTCTGTGGACACAAGAAAACAACACACAGTGCTACAATAAGATGCTTTAATTTTAGTATTTTGTCAAATCAAATAAAATCCTATACTAATATCAACTCATAATTTCAAACTCTCTGTCACTGAAATATAAAGATGATCTTAAACACATGGGTGGAACAAAGGTTTCAGGACCTCAGTCCGCTGATAGGACACAACTCACAATGAGAAGAAAGAGCTTCAAGCATCCATTAATAAGTAGAACATGAAACAAAGCCAGGAAAACAAGAAGTCATCAAAAATGAAATGGAGCACATCAAGATCAATATACTCAGACATTAATGAACTAAAATGGACAGGTACTGGCCATTATGAATCAGACACTGATATGGCTTAGAGTCCTTTGCCAAACTGCAAAGCTATTTGAACTGCAAGGTCGAAAGTTCAAGCTTACCAGCTGCTCCTCGGAAACCCTATTGTTAAGTGCCGTCGAGTCTGTTCCAACCCATAGCAACCCTGTGTAGGGTTTCCAAGGAGCAGCTGGTGAGTTTGAACTGCTGACCTTGCAGTTCAAACAACTTTGCAGTCTGACACATTAACCCACAGCGCCACACCAGGACTGCCGGAAACCCTATACAAAGTCACTATTGGTTGGAACTGACTCGACAGCACTTAACAACAACAACAATGGTTTACTTTGTTGGGAAAGGCAAACTGAAGACAAATGGTGTTGCATTCATCATCAAAAAGAACATTTCAAGATCTATATTGAAGTACAATGCTGTATGTGATAGGAGCATATCCAGACACCTACAAGGATGACAAGTTAAGCCACTGTTATTCAAATTTACACACCAACCACTAAAACCAACAGAGAAGAAACTGGAAGAATTCTACCAACTTCTTCAGTCTGAAATTGATTAAACATGTGATCTAGATGCATTGATAATTACTGGTGATTGGAATGTTAACACTGGAAACAAAGAGGGCGTATCATAGTCAGAAACCATAGCCTTGGTAATAGAAATGATGCTGGAGTTCACGTGATGGGATTTTCAAGATCAGTCAATGTTTTTTCATTCATCAAGCTAGAAGTTTTTTGATCCAAGATGTTGTAGTTATTGAGTGCCATCGAGTTGGTTTTGACTCATAGGGACCTGGCATAGGGTTTCCGAGGAGTGGCTGGTGAATTTGAACAACCGACCTTGCAGTTTAAACCAAACTTACAGTCCAGTGCATTATCCCACAGCCCCACACCAGAACTCCAAAATTAAGGATTCCAAACCATGTGAGATCCCAACTTCAATAGCTATCATAGCAATGGTAAGTCTACAGTCTTTTTCTACCAGTTTCTGAATTTCATTTAATTGTTTCATTTGCCAGGGTTGATAATACTGCCTCTCTTGGCTCATCTTTGAGGTCTTTTCAACCTTCCTTAAAATCTTGATTCATCTTATTTCATGTGGGACAGCATTCCTGCAAACTTGCTGTAGAATTTCAATGATTTGGAAAGATGTTCACTTGAATTTTGTTAAAAATTGTTTTAACCTAACCTTGAAATTGTTTTCTTCCATTGTTGTTGTTGTTGTTAGGTGCCATCGAGTCAGTACCGACTCATAGTGACCTTATGCGCAGCAGAACGAAACACTGCTCGATCCTGGCCCAATCTCACTACTGTTGCCATGCTTGAGTCCATCAATGCTGCCACTTGGCCAATCCATCTCGTTGGAGATCTTCCTGTTTTTCTCTGACCCTCCACCTTGCCAAACATGATATCCTTCTCCAACAACTGGTCCCTCCTGACAATATGTCCAAAGTATGAGAGATGAAGTTTGACCATCTTGGCCTCTAAGGAGCACTCTGGCTGCACTTCTTCCAAAATGGATCTATTGGTTCTTTTGGCAGCCCATGGCATTTTCAATATTCTCCAGCACCATAACTCAAAAGCATCAATTCTTCTACAGTCTTCCTTATTCACTGTCCAGCTTTCGCATGCATATGAGATGACTGAAAATACCATGGCTTGGGTCAGGTGCACCTTAGTCCTCAAGCTGACATCTTTGCTCTTCAACACTTGAAAAAGGTCTTGTGCAGCAGATTTGCCTAATGCAATACGTTGTTTGATTTCTTGACTGCTGCTTCCACGAATGTTGACAGTTGATCCAAGAAGAATGAAGTCCTTGACAACTTGAATCTTTTCTCCATTGATAAGAATGTTGTTTATTGGTTCAGTGGTAAGGATTTTTGTTTTCATTACATTGAGATGTTTTCTACCATAGCACGGGAGAAAGATGAGGCTTTCTGCTCCTGTAAAGATTTACAGCTTCGGAAACCCTGTACAGGGTTGCTATGAGTCGGTTCTGACTCCATGGCACATAACCACCACCACCACCATCAGTGATACTAAAGGAGTCCTGGTGTGGTGCTGTGAGTTAATACACCACACCACAAAGCCATTTGAACTGCAAGGCTGGTGGTTCAAGCTCACCAGCTGCTCTTTGGAAACCCTATACAGGGTCGCTATGGGTCAGAAATGACTCTACAACACTTAACAACAACAACAATGATACTAAGTGTCTTACTGTCGTTGTTGTTATTAAGTATTGTCGAGTACTAAGACAGTAAGACACCTGACAATAATACTAAGACAAGTGTTTTATTGTCTTAGTTTTGTCTAAAGACATCCATTGATTACAAAGACATGTTAAAACACATTTTGTTTGTAATAGCTCCATGTATATATGAACTCCAGTAGCAATACTTCTGACTTATCCTCATTTATATACATGCAAATATGTCCATATAAATGTATATTTGTGTATATACGTATGGTGGTGGTGATGTTCCATGGAGTTGGTTCCAACTCATATCAACACTGCATAGGGTTTTTGAGTCTGTAAATCTTTACAGGAGCAGAAAGTATCATCTTTCTCCCATGGAATAGCTGGTAATTTCAAACTGCTGACCTTAAGGTTAGCAGCCCGACTCGTAACCACTACACTACCAGAGCTCTTTGTATATATGCATATGTATATGTTGTTGTTGGGGGCCATCAAGTCAGTTCCAACCCACAGAAACCCTGTATAGGGTTTCCAAGGAGTGACTGGTGAGCTTGAACCACCAAACTTTGCAGTTCAAACTGACCTTGCAGTCAAGTGCATTACCACAGCGCCATACCAGGACTCTCTCTCTCTCTCTCTCTCTCCATACATACATATGTTGTTGTTGCTGTTGTTAAGTGCCGTCGAGTCGGTTCCGACCCATAGCGACCCTGTACAGGGTTTCCGAGGCTGTAAATCTTTATGGGAGCAGAACGCCTCATCTTTCTCCCGCGGAGCAGCTGGTAATTTTCCATGACATGGGAAATTGATTATGACTTAATGTTTTGGAAAACAAATCAAAGCATAAATTCTTACACTTTAAAAATAACCATAACACAGTCCTGAAACAAAGGACCCTAGGGCCATCAAGGGAGAAGAGCACAAGTGGAATGCAGGACCCTATCCAGAGAAGCAGTGACACCAGAGATGGAGGCAGAGATGGGGTCATGAAGACAGGAAGCAGAGGACTTTAGAATCATGGAAAGAGAGAGACTGAGAGCCGGCAGCCAGGAGGCAGGCTTGCAGAATGTGCCCTTCAGTGGTTTAAATTATATATGCCTGAGTGCTTTTATAAAAAGAGCTAAAATGAATAGAGAAAATACTGTTAACTGATGGTACATGGAGGGGATTATAATCATTGTAATGAAACAAAGTATATGATTTTTTGAATGTAAAACTGATGAACTGCCCTATAAATTTTCACTCAATTCACAATAAAAACTAAAAAAAAAAACACAAAAAACTAAAGATAAATAATCACAGCAACAGTTATGATGATCTGAGTTTGGAACACAAAGGTCATTATTTACTCCATTAGGGGAGTTATCTATTCAGATCATGATTTGCCAAGCAAACGATAACCCAGTTCAATGATTTCAAAATCAAGCATCTTATCACAAAATATTATCATCTGAAGGGTAAGGCGATTCTAATGTTTCACTTTATTCATGCTTCCTTATTGAAGACATGGAATTTACTTGTTCTTTTTACGCTATACTTTTATTCTTGCAAGCTTAAGACAAGAATTGACAGCCCCACCTTAACCTCGTATAAGTTTCTAATGACAGTATCGATCAGAACTGTGAAGACAAAACATGGAGAAAGACCATGTATATCGGCAATGTTGTTGCTGTTATGTGCCATCGAATCAGTTCCAACTCATAGCAACCCTATACAGGGTTTCTAAGGAATGACTTTGTGAGCTGAGGTTCAACCTGACTTAGCAGTCCAGCGTATTAACCCACAGCATCACACCAGGACTCCAATATACCTGACATATTACACACTCACCTGTACAACTACCTTCCTTGGTAAAGTATCCATCTGGACACTGGGAGAGGCACTGGCCATCCAAGAGCACATGGGAAGGCTGGCAAGTTGTACAGTTATGCAGAGTTTTCCCTGCACACCCCAAACAGGATTCGTGACAGGCTGGAAGAAAGACAAAACAGAAGAGACGATCAGGAATGCTGCCACCCAACAAGCGCAATACTTCTGTCACTTCAGCATTTCTGGGTTAGAATAAGTTCTTCACATTTACTTGGTCCTCCTAAGAAGAGGGCACACATCTCTCATACTTCTTTCTAAATGCAATCTCCTGCAAAGTGAGTATTTGTACAACACAGCTTAAATATGGTGGAAATGCCATAAAACAGATATAACTGTTTGAAGACCCATGTATTTCTTGTTCCCCAGTTGTCCCTTCTCAGAGAATGTCAAATAAAGATCCGGTAGCCATAACAATGTTTCCCTCCCAAAGGACAGCTCCTTGATTGTTACAGGGAGGTCACAAGATGCTAAAATTAAAGAGGAAAAGCACTGGACTCTACAAAGATTTATATGATGCCTATTCTGTGATGAATCTTGGGTATACACAGATGAAAAGAACTAGTCAACATTTTAAGTCATTCAAACGAGTTGCGAGCACAGACACATATGCAATGGACAGGAATACAGTGAATAGCCAACAGAGTGTAACACTGAGAACAGCAGTGTCTCAGAGCAGTTCTACATGACCTTGACTCAATCCTAGTGTTTCTCAAGGCTCCTTCCTCCTCATTTATAAAGTGAAGACATAAAGAGTACATACTCCATGCTGTGTTGTGGACACTAATTGGGCTGATGCATGTAAAGTTTTCACAGTGATGCTGGACACCAGAGTAAGTGCTTAATAAAGCTTAGCTATCATTATTCATACTAAATTCAATGTTAGATGTACCCATCAGGTATAAGAATCTCTGCTTACTTATATCATACCTTCCAGGATAAAAGGGGTATTTTTGTTATTTTCTGAAAATGGTCAGCCATTGACCTCCAATCATTCATTCATAAAATTTTAATTGAGCTTCAAATTGGAACAGGTACTGGGGATACGATAGTGAACAAAAACCAAACATAAAAACAAAAACAGTTCTTAACCACACTGATGAGCCCATGAATTTCAGGTCAACTTCTGTCCATCAGACTTCAGGGACACATCTCTTGAGACTCCTCTTGACCCACTTCTACTTCCTCTATTAAAAGCTCAGAAGCCTAAAGGTCGGCAAGCTTGGAAGAATTGGATGTGATTTTATACATTAAAGTCTTCATTTCATTTAATCCCTGCTTAAGAATGTAACATACAACCTATAATGCATGTGGAGCTGGTGTTCAGCTAGGATGTGCTTGCTGATCCAGCAGTCCTGGTTGGTAAAATATTAAGATTACTTCCACAGAAGTTGGTCTATGGCTGCTACCCTAAGCTCTCTAGTGTTTCTCTGCTACCTTGGCTGCACGTACTCCTCACCCCTGCTCCACCCATGAGCCGTCTGTAAAGCATTAATACCTACCAGGAGGACTTTACACTCTACTGCTGACTTAAGGCCCATACCTACTTTCATTGGACAATGTCTTTTCTTTACTAGTTGACAAACATCCCTATGAAATAAGAAATCAATGCATATCATTATGGACTTGAAAACTGGAGAATAATGAATCAGTTTATTATGGGCATATGTTGTTGTTGTTAAGTGCTGTTGTGTCGGTTCTGACCCATAGCGCCCCTGTATAGGGTTTCCAAGGAGCGACTGGTGAGCTTGAACTACCAACCCTGTGGTTCAAACAACTTTGCAGTCCCACACATTATCCCACTGTTTCACACCAGGATTCCAATTATGAATATACAATTTATTTCATTCTGTTTGGGAGTGAGGTGGCTCTGTAGGATAAACGCTGGACTGCTGACTACAAAGTCAAGGGTTTGAGCCCACCAGCTGCTCCATGGGATAAAGATTAGATTTTCTGCTCCCACAAAGATTTATAGCCTCAGAAACCCTATACAGAACCATCACAAGTCAGAATCAACTCGACAACATTTAACATTTGGTCACAAATTCAATGTGACATCAAGCATCAATAGAATAAAGGTTATTACTGCATTATATAAGACAAAAAGGACACATAAATTGGATGGTTGGTGGATCAAAAATTCTGGAAGATAATCCTATGGCTGAAGATTTAACTGCTCTACCTTTCACTTAGCCACCCACCAGATTTAGAAATAAGCCCCATTGAGAATCACCATGGCTGACTCAGAACTAACTGCCTTTAATGGAAATGTTTTAAGAATCAAATTGATACTGAGCTTGCTAGTTATCCTGTGACACAGAGGGAAGGGATGTACTGGATGGTCATCTTCTCAGAGTATCTTCTTTTAATGATCTGTTTCTATAAATGCAGGATTTTACATCTATATCTCTTTTTTGAAAAAATCTCATGAAACTTCAATTCTGTGCTGTTTTCAAAAGTGCCTACACTGTTTCAGTGACTTTTACGAGCTTGGTCCTTCTGTGGAAGTTGATACAGAAGTTCTGGTCTGAAGTCTATGTTCCTTCAAGGAAGACTAACTCCATCACAGGGCATAGGTGGATGAAATTTGAAAGAAGTTCTATGAATAATTCCTCCACATAATACTACATTTTTAGAGTGGCTTTCTAGTTGATGGCTAAGTACATTTCTGAAAAAGCTTAACTGAGCTGCTTGAGTATGAAAAGTGTTAGCACTAAAAGTGTCCTTAGATGGTTGTAAAGTCCAGCTAACCGGACTCCAGTAAAAACCGTACCTAAAGCACTTACAACATAGCAATTTTTGTTCATTCTACTCTGTTTAAATCTCAGAAAACGAATACTACTACACATACTTCCCTTTTTGAAAAAACTAAGGTGAAATTCACCTAACAAAAAAATCAACCATTTGAATGTAGACCATTCAATAGCATTTAGTACATTCACCTACTTATTACTTCAAAGGGAAACTCCATCCCCATGTAGAAGCTACTCTTCTTTCTCCCCTCTTTCCAGTCCCTGGTAACCATAATTTCAACACCTGAACACGAACAACCTGAACATCAATCTGCATTTTGTCTTTGTGGATTTACCTATTGTGGATATTTCGTATAAGTGGAATCACATAAAATATGACCTTTTGTGTCTGGCTTTTTTCACTTTCGTATGTTTTCAAGGTTTAATCATGCTCTGGCTTGTATCCGAATTTTATTTTTTTCTATGAAAGCATAATATTCTATTGTATATACACACAAGGAGCACTGGTGGCACAGTGGGTAAAGGACCTGAATGTTAAACTGAAAGGTCTATGGTTCAAATTCACCAGCTGCACCATGGGAGAAAGATGTGGCAGTGTGCTTCCATAAAGATTTACAGCCTTAGAGGCCCAATGGGGCAGGTCTACGGTGCCCTGCAAGGTCACTACGATTCAGAACCAACTTAACAACAGTGGGTGGGTATATATGTAATATATATACCATAATTCATTTATCAGTTCATCAATTGATAGGTGTTGGACCATTTCCACCTTTATGATATTATGAATGGTGGTGGTGGTGGTTATGTGCCGTAGAGTCGGTTCTGACTCATAGCAACCTTACACAGCACTTCTGAGGCTCTAAATCTCACGGAACAGCTGGTAGTTTTGAACTGCTGACCTTGTGGTTTCCAGCCCAATTCGTAACCACTACGCTACCTGAATTCTCCCTTTGTGTTTTAATGATACAAAGGAGTGGTACAACAAACCCATTTTAAATTCAGCTTCCTGGACTTTCATGTTAAAAATCATTTTTGAGGTAGGCTTTGCTGACATTTTAATGTAGATACCCAAATCTTCTAGACTACACAGTAAGACTACTATGGTAACCAGTAAAAACCAGTTGTAGTCAAGTTGATGAGACTCATTGAGATCCCATGTGTTTCCCACAGAATAGAACTGTGCTCCATAGGATTTTCAATGGAAGAATTTTCACCTGAACTTTCTTCAGAGGTGCCTCGTGAGGGTGAGCATGAACCTCTAACCTTTTGGTGAGCAATCTGGCATGGAAACCATTTGCATTCGGTGTGGTGCTGTAGGATAAGCATTAGACTGGTAACCACAAGGTTGGCAGTTAAAACCCACCCACCACTCTTAGAAACCCTGTGTTGGATTCCAATCAACAGCACACAACAGGGATGAAAAATGAAATGAGCAAAATCAGTGTTCTCATCTCTTTACACCCTCCTCCTTCCTCTGTTTTTTTTGTTTTTTTTTTTAAATAAACACGAGTTAACCCCCACCCCCCATCCTACTAGATTAGGAATTCTTCAAAAGTAGAAAGCATATCTTTTTCATCTCTGTGATTCTACCAGTACCTATCCTGTCCTGACATGTCAGTAAATGAATGATGTAAGGGTGTGTGGATGGATGAGTGGGAACACTGGCTCCACACTCCCCTAGTTAAACTTTCTCTGTCTTCCTCATAAAGGTTGGCACTTTCAATTCTTCCCTCCACCCTTCCTCATTTGACTCTTGAGCAAGTTATCTGTGGCTTTAATGACGACCTCCATGAAGGTGAGTCCCATATTTATGAGTACAGCTTTGGCCTTTATCCTGCATCTCAATGACAAATCAGTCTCTCTAAGGGATATCTATCACTACTTGGTGTTTTATAAATATCTCATACCACTCAATTCTACAATACCACTCATTGTCCATGCCCAAGCTCAGTCCATATGCCTTAAGTTATGACATCACAATATTTGTGTATAAAATTAAGCTCATTATTCAGCACTAAGCACATATCCTGCTTTTCCCAACCTGGTCTTTCCATTGTATTTGCTATCTCACTTGGTAGCCACACCATTCACCAAGTCATTACTCCTGAAAACCTTGGAGTCATCCTAGATTTTTACCTCTCCATCACCACCATGATCTAATTCCTCAGCAGTTTCTCTTGATTCCTGTCTCTGTCAATTCTATTTCAATTTCAATTTCTCCAGCTCCACTACCACTATCTTAGCCCACAGCTTCAACATTATGCATGACGTGGATTAGTGCAACTTCCGAACCAGTCCCAATGATTCCCGCCATTGACCCACTATGCAACCATCAGACAGATCTCTACAAAATGCCAAGTATTCTCCTACTAAAAACCTTCCAATGATTACCTAATATCAAAAGAACAAATTCTATACTCCTTACCAGTTGTCTAAAAATTGATTCTAATTTATGGTGACCCGAGGCATGTCAGAGGAAAACTATGTTTCACAGGATTTTCAACTACGCTGATCTTTCAGAAGTAGATTTCCAGGTCTTTCTTCGGAGCCACCAACCACTTAGTAACCAGGCTCTTTAACTGTTTGCATACCCAGGGACTCCTCTAAATGCCTTAGCATAGATCATAAAGCTCTTCACAATATGATCCATCCTCTACCTTTGCCTAATTTCCCATAACTCTTCTCTTTGTGCTTTCTACTTCAGGAAAAGTAAACACCCTGTTCCTCTCCATATACATCAAACCTTTGCACATTCTCTTTCCTCAGCTTAGAATGCCCTTTTCCACCATCTTTGCCTGGTGAACTCCCATTAATTCTTCAAAAGCCTGATCATGGGTGTTCCCTCTGCAAATTTTGTCACTACCCTCTTCCCAAAACAGTCAGCCTCTTTCCTTCTGCTGTTTCTGTGCCTTATGCCTGCTATCATTACAGTATGTGCCATGCTCTTCTTAATTACTTGCTCAGATGTCAGTCTTCCCTACTTAATCAGGCATTCCTGAAGGCATGGCCAATATCTTTTTCATCTTTCTATCCCCAAAGCCTGGCACACCCATGCTGTTAAAGCAAGGTGGAGAAAGTGAAAAAAAAAAAAAAAAAATTATTACCAGAAGGCACGTACATATAGCTTATGCCAGCACTCTAAGGACTACATTAAAGAGTATTGCTTAATATAGATTCCATATGTTTTATTCAGTTAATGCAAGGGAATCCCCAACTTCACAAATGGTACTATACTCTTAAGCTGTACAGGCTGATTCCTGCTCCCTTATTTTTTCCTTTAACTAAATTTTTTTGCCCTGAGGTCTTTGGTGAGTCTTGTTCTCGTTGTTGTTGTTAAGTACCATTGAGTTGGTTCCAACTCATAGCAACCCTGTATAAAGCACCACATCAGTTTTAACAATCACTAAATAGATCAAAATAACCACACTATACATTAGCTTTTCCCTAAATTATTAGTTTACCAAAATAATTGATGTTGCTTTTTAACAAATCGACACTAAAGCTGCATCTGTTTTATGCAATGTTTCCCCAAGTAGTAAGAACCAACCTGAAGAGGCAAAAGTATCTTCAAGACTGAAAATTAAATGGCTGGGAGAAATTTAGCTGCTAAAATTGCCCAAATATTAGCCAAACAAGGTTTCATGACGACTCGAAGTGAAATGAAAAGACAATTTATAGGGCCCAGAATTGTTATTCCACTGTAATCTTCCTTTTTTTTTTTTAACTTAGTGATTCTTCTGAGACAATAAATGAGAAGCTATATAAATAAAATTCATTATGTAGTGGAAAGAAAACCTGTAATTTCCTCCAGACTTTATCATCTTGAATCCTCCTGCTGACTCATGGGGAACTGAAAGAATCCTCCATTACGTCTGCCTCTGTATTGGGGCAATGACACGGTCACTCTAATCATCCTGATTGTTCGTATCAAGCCTGGTCACCACACCAAGTTGTTTAAATGGTGACTGAGCTGCATCATTAAATGAGACAGCCTAGCCTGAAGGAAACTGTTAGTGCTCTAGCATGGCGCAGAGAACAAGGGATCTGGGCTTGGAAATAAAGAATTCCTGAGCAACTATATCATGTGTTAGGTTCAGGTTCCTCATTGCTTAATTAGTCTTTAGTTGGTTTCTTCAAAGCCTTGCTTCATCATCTATAAAATGAAGGTGGTGGTGTTAAGTGCTATCAAGTCGGTTTTGACTAATAGTGACCATGTAAAGGGTTTCTGGGTAGTGGTCGGTGGTTTTGAACTGTAGGCCTTGTGGTTAGCAGTTCAGTACTTATCCTACAGTGCCAAACCAAGACCCAAAAGGAAGGATAAATGCATGTAAATTCACAGAAATTCCAAAAAAATTCTTAGTTGTAAAGAATATCTAAACTATAAAGTTATACAGTTTTATAATTATATAGATATGTGTACATTATATGTTGTTATTGTTAAGTGTCGTGGAATTGGTTCTGACTTACAGCAACCCCGTGTTTAGTGTTTCCAAGGCTTTAAATCTTCAAGGGAGCAGAAAGCCTCATCGTTCTCCCACTAGAGTGGCTGGTGGGCTAGAACTATGGACCTTGTGGTTTGCAGTCCAGTGCTTATTGTATAGAACCACCAGGCTTCCAAAAATTATGTAAAATGATTTATATATAGATATATGACCCAATGGAATGCAGAAATCATCAGACAATATCTTTGATATCCCATACGAGTAAAGTTTTACTAAAAGTAATACAGAAATGGATAACAAGCAAACATTGACAAAGAACTTTCAGAGGTTCAAGCCGGATTCAGAAGAAGCTGTGGAACAAGGGATATCATTACTAATGTCCAATGGATCTTGGCTGAAAGCAGAAAATATCAGAAAGATGTTTACCTGTGCTTTATTACTGTGCAAAGGCTTTTGATTGTGTGGATCATGACAACCTATGGACAACATTGCAAAATATGAATAATCCTGAACACTTAATTATGCTCATGAGGAATCTGCACATGGACCAAGAGGCAGTTGTTCGAACAGAACATGGGAACACTGAATAGTTTAAATTTAAGAAAGGTGTGTGACAGGGTTATATTCTTTCACCATACTTATTCAACCTGTATGCTGAGCAAATAATCCGAGAGTCTGAGTTATATGAAGAAAAACGTGGCATCAGGATTGGAGGAAGACTCATTGAAAGCCTGCAATATGCAGATGATACAACCTTGCTTGCTGAAAGTGAAGAAGACTTAGAGGACAGCCTTCAGTAATGAATTGCATCTTAATGTAAAGAAAACAAAAATCCTCACGGCAATAAACAACATTCTTATCAACAGAGAAAAGATTGAAGTTGTCGAGGACTTCATTCTTCTTGGATCAACTATTTACACTCATGAAAGCAGCAGTCAAGAAATCAAAGGACGTATTGCATTAGGCAAATCTTCCACACAAGACCTTTTTAAAGTGTTGAAGAGCAAGGATGTCAGCTTGAGGACTAAGGTGCGTCTGACCCAAGCCATGGTATTTTCAATAAACTTACATGCATGCGAAAGCTGGATAGTGAATAAGGAAGACTGTAGAAGAACTGGTGCTTTTGAGTTATGGTGTTGGAGAAGAATACTGAAAGTGCCATGGGCTGCCAAAATAACCTACAGATCTGTGTTGGATGAAGTGCAGCTAGAGTGCTCCTTGGAGGCCAAGATGGCCAAACTTCATCTCTCATACTTCAGACATATTGTCAGGAGACTCCAGGCATTGGAGAAGGATATGTTTGCTAGGGTTGAGTGTCAGAGAAAATGAGGAAAACCCTCAATGAGATGTATTGGCAAAGTGGCAGCATCAATGGGCTCAAGTGTTGCAACTATAGTGAGGCTGGCCCAGGATCGGGCAGTGATTTGTTCTGCTAGGCATAAGGTCCCCTATGAGTCAGTACTGACTCAATGGCATCTAACAACACAAATGTATACACTACTATAGAAAACTATGTTAAGAGATTAAAAGTGGTTACTTCAAATGGAAGGCTTTATAGGTGGTGTTGCCAGATATAAAATTTAGAACACCTAGTTAAATGTGAATTTCAGATAAACAATGATTTTGTGAATCTCAAGCAGTGGAGGGCATACTTAATATGAAAAAAAATTAGATTTTATGTGCTAAATATTTTTATTTGTGTTATCCTTTATTTTGGGTGCACAGTTGCTCATTAGGATAAGCAGTAGACTGATAACCACAAGGTCAGTGGTTCGAGTCCACCAATCATGGGAGAAAGATGAGACTTTTCTGCTCCTGAAAGGATTTACAGTCTCCAAAATGTTATACTGGGTTGCTATGATTTGGAACCCTTTGAACGGCACTTAACAAAAACAAAATCCTGTCTTTATACTGGCTACATATGGCAAACTTAGTAAGGTTTTCCCCAAAATGTATTTTATAAAATCTCTGTAATATGTATAATACATTCAATGCAGAGAAAATAAACATTGGGATTTTTTTTTTTTAAATGATTTTAGTTCACAAGAAGTGCTGAAACAAACAACAACTACAGAATGGCGTACGTGGCAGCATCACCCTGAACTCAATCAACAAATGGAAGAATCAAGAACAGAATAAAATGATAAGAACAGAGGATCTGGGAGGTCAGTCTATGATCAAAACAATTATAATGTCAAAGAAGGTAACACAGAGGAACAGAGATCCAAGTGGTGGGAAGGTCAGGTAGATTACAGGATAAAATAGACTGTCTTAAATGGAGGGTAGAACTAATGGAATATAAGGTAACCACAATGGGTTGGGGTGGGGGGTTTAGTTTGGGTGTT
>NW_006408732.1:3858892-3859590 GCF_000296735.1 Chrysochloris asiatica
TAACTAAGACAATCACTATCTAAGAGTATACCATGGATGTTGCTGCTGCTGAATTTATTCTTTCATTTACTTACCAGTTTCTCTCACTAGAATATCAATTCCACCATGAGAGCAAGAATTTTCTTTTGACTCATTTACTACTGTATCTCTAGTTCCTATCACCCAAGCCACACTCAATAAACATTTAGAGGAGGGGTTCACATGCTGTAGGATAAGCACTGACTACTAGTGACAAGCCTGGAGCTTCAAACCCACCAGCAGTTCCTCAGAAATCCTATGAGTCAGAACCAACTTGATGGTATTTAACAAGCACATAAATACAGATTGTTTGGTCAGCAGATCCTTGGGTGGCACAGGCAGTTAATGATTAGCTACTAGCCTAAAGGTTGCAGATTTGAACCTACCCAGCGGTACCACAGAAGAAAGGCTTGGCAATCTACTTCCATAAAGATTACAATCAAGGAAAAAAAAGTGTAATCTGATACAATTTGATGAACTTGACCTACACCTATGGAAGCAGTAGCTCAAAAGAGGAAACAAATCCTTACTGTAAGAAGCAATCCCACCCCCTCCACACACAGAGTAGACAGGGATGGGCAACTTGGACATTGGCTACCCAAAATGGGGTGGGGGGGGAGGGAAGGGGACTACAAAGGCATGAAGTGACTGGCTTACAAGCTTTCAAGAGGGAACCTAGA
>NW_006408732.1:3860177-3863684 GCF_000296735.1 Chrysochloris asiatica
AGATTAAAGTCAAGAAGACTCTATGGAGCAGTTCTATTAAGGTAACATAAGGGATTGCCAATGGGTTTGGCTTGGATTTTGTTTGTTGTTTCAGGGGCTCTTGTTGGCTGCAAATAAGCAATATTTTCTTTGGTCACTATTTACTAATTTTATATTTTTTTCATCCTTCATTATGGACTTGGATTTTAGTCAAATATCTTGACTACTGATGTTTCATCTTCCACTAGATAATTCAGGAGTTGTCACACAGCTCAGAATAGAAATGTTTATGAAAACTTCTGACACCACTTTGATCTCTAAGTACAGTGCTTCTTCCTATCATTCATGTCATGCGCCCAGTGGTGTCACTAAAGGGCTTCTGGGTTGCCAGGTGACTGTAAGATGGGATGACACCAAAATGACTATCAACCAAATTTCTGTATAGTGTCTCAGCAGAAACTTATTTTTTTTGTTGTTAAAATATCACTATATTTAATTGTAATAACAAAAACATTTTTTGTGGTTCAGCAGAAATTTATTATTTTGTATAAAACTCTCCCTATGTTTAGTTATATATATATATAAAACAGCAAAAACCTATTTTGTAGCCAAGCTTACATGTAATAACGTATCTAGAAGGCTAAAATTTTATGCTAATTTACTTTTTGAACCTTGTAATGATCTCCAATCATGGCTGTCATTCTTACCCTATTAAAATGACACCTCAAACCATGTGATTTTGTCAGCATGAGCTGTAAGTATACACAGTTTTTGTTGTGGCCTGTGCTACTAGTCATTGATTTTGTCAAATTTTCTGATGTTAAAGCTACAGTGTTGTGGTAATTGGTACTTGTGAACCTATACAAATAACTTTTATTAAAATGAAGTAAAAAAGAAAAAGAACATTTTCTTTTTTTAATTTTAGCAAAGTTACTAAGAATGTAACTCAATGAAAAAAGACTTTATATTTTGTTGGTCTCCGTGTAAATTGCTGCTGCTGTTGTTATGTGCCATAGAGATGGTACAGACTCATAGCAACCTTAGGTGAAAAATAACGAAACTCTGCCCTGTCCTGCATCAACCTCACAATCCTTGCTATGCCTGAGCCCACTGCTGCTGCCACTGTGCCAATCCACCTCACAGGTCTAACTGTTTTTCACTGACCCTCCACTTCAGCAAGCATGATGTCCTTCTGAAAGGACTGGCCACTCCTGATAATACATCCAAAGTCTGAGAGACAAAATTTGGTCATCCTGGCTTCTAAGGAATGCCCTGGATGCACTTCTTCCAATACAGATTTGTTTGTCCTTTTGGGGGCCCATGGTATTTTTAATATTGTTCCCCAATACCATAACTTAAATGCATCAATTTTTCTACAGTCTTCTTTATTCATTGTACAACTTTCACATGCATATGATGCTATAAAAAAAATACCATGGCCTGGGGCAGGCACGCTTTAATCCTCAAACTGACATCTTGGCTCTTGAACACTTAAAAGAAGTCTTGTGCAGCAGATTTGCCTAATATAATACTGATTTCTTGACTGCTGCTTCCAAGACTATTGATGGTTGATCCAAGCAAAACAAAGGTTTTAAAACCTTCAATCTTTTCTTCTTTAATCTTCGTAATATTTATTGGTCCAGTGGTAAGGATTTTTGTTTTCTTTATATTGAAGTGCAACCCATACTGAAGGCTGTGATCTTTGGTCTTTATCTTACTGATTTTAACTCCTCTTCACTTTCAGCAAGGAGGCTGTACCATCTGCAGCTTGTTAATGAGTCTTCTTCCAATCCTGATGTCTCCTTCTTCATATAATCCAGTTTCTCAGACTATTTGTTCAGCATACAGATTGAGTAAGTATGGTAAAAGAATAAAACCCTGGCACAAACCGTTCCTAATTTAAAACCTGGTCCAAACCGTTCCTGAGTTCTCTTTCAACAACTGCCTCTTAGACTATGTACAGGTTTCTTATGAGCATAATTACGTGTTACAGAATCCTCATCCTCTGTCTTGTTGTCCATATCTTGCTATGATCTACACAATCGAAAGTCTTTGCATAGTCAATAAAGTACAGGACAACATGTTTCTAGAATTATCTGCTTTCAGCCATGATCCATCTGATGCCAGCAATGATATCACTCATCCATGCCCTCTTCTGAATCCAGCTTGAACATTTGGCAGTTTCCTGTTAATGTACTGCTGTAATCGCTTTTGAATTATCTTTAGCAAAATTTAACTTTCATGTGATATTAATGATAATGTTCTATGATTTCCACATCCTGTTGGGTCACTTCTCTTTGGAATGCACACAAATATGGATCTCTTCCAATCAGTTGGTCAGGTTACTGTATTCCAAATTTCTTGGTACAGATGGGTGTGTGCATCCAGTGCTGCAACCGTTTGTTGAAAAGATTTCAATCTGTATTCCATCAACTCTCGAAGCCTTGTTCTTTGCCAATGCTGTAAGCGCACCTTGGACTTCTTCCTTCAGTATCACTGCCACTTGATCATATGCTACCTCTTGAAATGGTTAACATCGATCTTTTCGTTTGGTACAGTGACATTGTGTATTCCATCCATCTTCTTTTGATGTGTTCTGCATCACTCAATATTTTGCTCATAGAATCCTTCAATATCACAAATGGAACCGTGAATTTTTTTCTTCAGTTCTTTCAGCTTCACAAATGCTGAGTGTGTTCTTCCCTTTTGGTTTTCTAACTCCAGATATTTCATTATACTATTTGTCTTTGCTTCTGGAGCTGCCCTTTGCAAATTTCTGTTCAGTTCTTTTACCTCCTCATTTCTTCCATTGGATTTAGCAACTGTACACTCAGAGCAAATTTCAGAATATCTTCTGACAACAAATTTGATCTTTTCCTTCTTTCTTGTTTTCTTAATGACCTTTCCCCTTCTTTCTGTATGATGTTCTTGATGTCATCCCACAACTCTTCTGGTCTTAGGTCATTAGTGTTTAATGTATCTAATCTGCTCTTGAGATGATCTCTAAATTCAGGGAGTACATGCTCAAGGCTATATTTTGGCTCTTGTGGACTTGTTTAATTTTCTTATGCTTCAGCCTGAACTTGCATATGAACAATTGATGGTCTGTCTCACAGTCTGCCCTGGCTTTGTTTTGGCTGATCATATGGATCTTTTCACTGTCTCTTTCCACACACATAGTCAATTTGATTCCTATGTATTCCATCTGGAGAGTTCCATGTGTATAATCATTTTTTATGTGGTTTAAAAAAGGTATTTGCATATGATACATACACTAGAGGGTAGACACGCATTGACATGGGTGATGAGGCAAGCAATATACAACCAGACGAAGGTTGGCAGAGGAAAGATAAGATTGGCAGGAGACACAGGGAGGAATGCAGTGATTAAAGTGAATAGAGGTAAATGCTGTTAACTGTTGGTGCATGGAGGGGATTACAGCCATATAATGAAGCAAAGTATATGATGCTGCAGGTAAAACTGAGGATCTGCTCTGTAAACCTACATTCAATTCACAATAAAAAGTTT
>NW_006408732.1:3867674-3886722 GCF_000296735.1 Chrysochloris asiatica
TCTTGTCTCCATTTATCATGATTATTGATCCAGTTGTGAGGATTTTTACGTTCTTTATACTGAGTTGCAATACAAACTGAAGGCTTTTATCTTCATCAATAAGTAGTTTAAGTCCTCTTCACTTTCAGTGAGCAAAGTTGCATCATCTGCACATTACAGGTTATAAATTAGTCTTCCTCCAATCCTGGTGCCACATTCTTCTTATAACCCTTTTTCTCTGTTTATTTGCTTAGTATACAGACTAAATAACTGCAGTGAAAGAATACAGCCCTAGGGCACACCTTTCCTAATTTTAAATCATTCCGTTTCTCCTTGTTTTCTTCCAACAACTACCTCTTCGTCTATATACAGGTTTCTCATGAGCGCAATTAAATGGTCTGGAATACCCATTGTTCAGAATGCTATCCATACCTTGTTATGACCCACAGTCAAAAACAATTGCATATTCAATAAAGCACAAGTAAACATTTTTCTCGTACTCTCTGCTTTCAGCCATGATTCATCTGATGTAGCAATAATATTCCTAGTTTCACGTCCTCTTTTGGAATCCATCTTGAATTTCTCTACCTGGTTGACGTTTTCTGTCAATGTTTTGTTGCAACCATTTTTAAATTATCTTCGGCAAAGTTTTACTTTTATTTAATATTAATGATATTGTCCAACGATTTCTGCATTTTGTTGGGTCACCTGTCTTCGGAATAGGCACAATTATGGATCTCTTCCAATCAGTTGGCCAGGTAGCCGTCTTCCAAATTTCCTGACATAGATGAGTGAAAGTCTTCAGTGCTGCATCAGTTTTGTTGAATAAGTTCAATTTGCACTCTGTCAATTCCTCGAACCTTGTTTTTTCACCAATGCCTTCAGTGCAGATTGGACTACTTCCTTCAGTACCATCGGTTCTTGATGGTATGCTACCTCTTGAAATGGTTAAATATCGACCATTTCTTTTTGGTACAATGATTTTGAGTCTTTCTTTTTTTTTTTTTTTTAACTTTTTATTGTGAATTGAGTGAAGGTTTACAGACAAGATCATCAGTTTTACATTCAACAACATCATACACTTTGCTTCATCTCAATGATTGTAATCCCCTCCATGCAACAATAGTTATCCCACTTCTTCCCTGTAGTTCCTATTTGCATTCCATCTGTTCTCAACTTTGTCCTTAGGAAAATGTTGCCCTTCTGACTTTGAATGATTGACCATTCCATGGTGAGCATACCTCCCTAGTGTTGTTTTCGCCACTATATACCTATTTACTGCTTGGCTGAAAATTGCGTCATAAGTTGAGTTCTTTTTCAGATCTGAAGTGTGGTTGAGTGTCACAGTCTCAGGTTTCTCCAGTCTCTTTCTGACCAGTGAACCTGGTCTTTTTACAAAAATTATTATTATTAAATAATTTTGAGTTTTGCCCTACATTTTTTTCTTCTCTATCGGGGACCCTCTAATGCAGGGGTGGGGAATATATGGCCCATAGGCCATAGAAGCCGTGAAACCTTGTGGTCTGGTCCCGCCAAGGCAACTGCAGACAGGACTTGAAATTCAATACATTTAGGATCCTTTTTCATATAACGTAGATAAATTGATATTAAGTGATTTTATAAATATCTAAATGGTCATTGACAGAAAAAAGTTTCCCTACCTTTCTTCTAGTGTGATTCCTTTCAAAGCAGTTCCTTTCAACTTCTTATGATGCTTTCTGTATCATTCAGTGTTTTGCCCATTATTGTTGTTAAGTATCATCGAGTCAGTTCTGTCTCATAGTGACACAGTAAAGGGTTTCCAAGGAGCAGCTTGTGGATTTGAACTGCTAACTTTGTGGTTTGCAGTACAGGGCTGATCTGTGTCACACCAGGAATCTATTTTTTTCATAAGTCCTTCAATATTGCAAGTCAAGGTTTGAATTTTTTCTTTCAGCTTGAGAAGTGCAGAGCTTGTTCCTCCATTTTGGTTTCTAATGACAGTTTTTTACACATATCTATAATATCTGACTTGGTCTTCTTGAGCTGTCCTTTGACATTTTCTGTTCAGCTCTTTATCTCCTCATTTCTTGCATTTTCTTTAGCATCTCTACACTGGACAGAAAATTTCAGTCTCTTCTGATATCCATTTTAATCATTTCACTATTCCTCTCTTTTTTAATGACCTTTTGCTTTCTTCCTGTATGATGCTCTTGATGTCATCCCACAGCTCTGCTAGTCTTCGGTCATTAGTGTCTAATGCATTAAATCTATTCTTGACATTGTCTCTAAGTTCAGGTGGGATATGTTCAAGTTAATAATTTTGCTTTTGTGGACTTGTTTTAATTTTCTTCAGCTTTAGCCTGAACTTGCATATGAGCAATTGATGGTCTGTTCCAATATTGCCCTGGCCTTATTTTGATTGATGATACTGAGCTTTTCCATCATCTCGACCACAGATGGGAGTCAATTTGATTTTTCTGTGTTCCATCTTGTGATTTCCAGATGTATAGTCATCTTTTATGTTGTTTATAGAAGGTATTTGCAATGGTCTAGCAAATTTCTATCATTAGATCTCTAGCAGCATTTCTATTACCAATGCCATGTTTTCTAACTACTGATCCTTCATCTTTGTTTCCAATCCTTGCATTTCAATTACCAGTAGCAATCACTACATACTGATGCATGTTTGATCAATTTCACACTAAAGATTGCATGTTTGATCAATTTCATTATCACTGGCTTTAGTGGTTGGTGGGTAAATTTGAATAAAAGGGGTATTAACTGGTCTTTGTAAGCATATTGACATTATCTTGTTACAGACATTATTGTACTTCAAGATAGATCTTGAAATGTTCTTTTTGATAATGAATGCAACACCATTCCTCTTCAATTGTCACCTGCCAGCACTATATCTGACATCACTCTGGTGCTGTTCATAATGTTTTCACCATCCAGCACTGTATCTGACAATGTTCTGCTGCTATTTATAATGTTTTCAGGGGCTAAATTTTCAGAAGTAGTCTGTCTCTCCTTCTTCCTAGTCTGTCTTTTTCTGGAATTTAGTTAAAACCTGTCTACCACGAGTGACCCTACTGATATCTAAAATACCAGTGGCATAGTTTCAAGCATCACAGCAACACACAAGCCACCAGAGTATGATAAAGTGACAGATGAGTGATAGAAATTAGTCGTTGGTCTTGCAAATTTTTATCATGTGATCTCCAGTATAATTTCTTTCATCAAGGTCATATTTTCCATCTACTCACCTTTCTCTTTGTTTCTAGTCTTTGCATTCTAATCACCAGTAAATATTAATACATCTTGATAGCATGGTTGATTGATTTTGTACTGAAGAAGTTGGCAAAGTTCTTCAATTTCATCAAAACTTGCTTTAGTGATTGCTGTACATTTGAATAAATGTGGTATTTAACAGGTCTTCTTGTAAGTGTATGGATATTATCCTATCACAGACAGCATTGTATTTCAGCTAGATCTTGAAAATTTCTTTTTGATGATGAATGCAACACCATTCCTCTTCATTTTGTCATTCCCAGCATAGTAATCCACAGGATTTTCAGATTCAAAATGACCAGTACCAGACCATTTCAGTTCACTAATGCCTAGGATATTGATCTTTCTGTGTTCTGTTTGATTTCTGACAACTTCTAGTTTTCCTAGATTCATATTTTGTACATTCCACATTCTGTTTCTTCTCATTTTGAGTTGTGTCCCATCAGCAACAGATCCCTAAAGCTTTTCTCCAATCATGTAATTAAGGTCAACTTACTTTAAGGAGGCAGTTCTTCCCCAGTCGTATTGTGAGTGCCTTCCAACCTGGGGGGGGCTCATCTTCTGGTATTGAATCTTCCAATGTTCTGATGCTATTTGTAAGGTTTTCAGTGAAAATCTGGCCATAATAGATGACCCTGCTGGTATTAAAATACGGGTAGCATAGCTTCCAGCATCTCAGCATCATGTAATCCACAAAAGTCTGACAAACTGACAGAGGAATGATGGATTCATATAAGAATACTATAATGTATTACACTATCAAATAAAATGTAATGAATATTACATTTAAGCAATTTATAACTGTATTACATGCCATTCTATGATTAAATTTGATAATGAGCATTATAAGGATTCTGTATGAGCTGACACAGGAGGATGTCCAGGGGTGGTAACACTCTGAGCTACCACACTGGGGTGGTACAAACCTATATAATATGACAGTGTCTTCTTGTCTCTGTCATTAGCTGCAGTGTTACTCTAATCACTCTGTGCTGCGGCCACCAAGAAAGGAGGAGGGGGAGTTCCAAAAGACAGTTGTTTTTCTCTTCTTTAGAGAAAAGTGCTTGCCATCAAAGGTGCTGTAAAATAAACTCTCAGTGGCACACACACAAATCTCCAATGTGCTGAAGTGGTCTTCAGAGAGTTCAGGGTATTTCTGGGAATGTATGGGGAAAAGAGCCCAGTGCAATCTCAGAGCATTTCCAGACCTGATTTCACAGACAACACTTGTGCTGTGTTGAAAATGGAACAGACTGTGGGATGGCAAAAAGGTGTCCCAGAGATACAGGATGAGTGACAGGAAATATATCAATTAATACACTTAATACTCAGGTAAGGGTGGAAACAATTGGTGGTTGCACTCAGTTTCCCAAAGGAATCATGGGCAACTCAATTAACCTCTTTCTGCCACATCCTCATCACTTATAAATTGAGTACACCAACCAACCAAGCAGAGATTGCAGAGGTATATGCTAATAAATATGAATAGACAGCTATATGTATGATACCAAATAATATGCTAACTAGCATCAAATCAAGGGACTTAATAGTTCCATCCAGTTCTTTCACATGAGTACACAATGAAATAATTCCAGAGAGATTAGCTTCTAATCTTTTATAAAAAGTGTCTGCATAAAGGCATTCTAGAAAACACCTCTTTGTCACAGGATTCTTCCTTAATGTTGAAAACGTCTCAATCCATTAGTGTGCTGAGTTTCTCCTCTCTGTGTGTGGAAAGGACACTAGCAGCTGTACTAATTCTTTTTTTTTTTTCCCCTTAAGGTTTTATTGTGGATTGAGTAAAAGTTTACAGGGCAGTTCATCAGTTTTACATTCAACAAATCACACACCTTGTTTCATTACAATGATTACAATCTCCTACATGTACTGTCAGTTAACAGTATTTCTCTCTATCCACTTCAGGTCTTTTTTTTTTAAACACTCAGGCATATAGAATAATTTACACCACCAAAGTGCACATTCTGCAAGTCTGCCTCCTGGACACCAGCTCTCAGTCTCTCTCTTCCCATGAATCTAGAGTCCTCAGCTGCTTCCTCTCTCCATGTCCCCATCTGTACCTCCATCTCTGGTGTTGCTGCTTATCTGGATAAGGTCTCACATTCCGCTTGTACTCTTCTCCCCTGATGGTCCTAGGGTCCTTTGTTTCTGGACTGTAAGATTAACTACTCCCCTGTTTTTGTTATAAAACTTCTACCTTTACAATTGTGACAGTTGCAGTACTGTTGAATCATAAGAACCTTATCTCCATCTCTTTTAACCAGACCCATCTAGACAAGATAGAAACTATTCAGTGGGGACTCTTTTTTTCACCCACACACTATTAAACTAAACTCCCCCTTGAAACCTTGTGAGCAAGTCACTTCGCGCCTTTATCACCCTCTCATTTTAGGTAGCCAACATTGTACTAATTCTTACTGGGTGGGCTGCACCTTATCAGAGATGTAGAGTCGCATTAAGGGTTAAGGGTATGGATTTGGGAGTCATGCCTTTGGAGTAACATGACTTTGAGTGAGTTACAACCTTATCTGTTGAGCCTCAGTTTCTTATCCTATAAAATAGTTGTGGCATTGTCCCCAAAAGGCTCTTCTAATCAGAACTAAGTGAGAAAAATAAGTAGGGCACTTCTCACAGTGCCTGCCTTATGGTAGATACCAAATAGATAAATTACAGTTTTGTAATAATAACATTACAGAATTTATTCATGAATTGTCTATTTGCTAATTTGCCTATTTGATAACACTTATGTATAAACTCAAATCAGTACTGACAGCATTTTCTTCGTTATTCATTGATAAGCTCAGAATGGGAAAAAAAACAACAAATGAGTTCCTTGAGCATGAACAAGATTGTTCATGTTCACTGTTCCTAAGTCAGTGTTCCTGGTGATTCTCTGGTAGTGCTGTGCTTAAGTACCTGGCAACCAACTGAAAAGTCAGTGGTTCAAACCTACCAGCCACTCTGTGGTAGGACTATGTGGTTGCCTGCCTCTATAGTTTATAGCCTTAGAAACTATGAGGCAGTTTGACTCTTATCTTTCAGGGTCATTGTGAGTCCATGGCAATGGGTTCAGTTTTTGTTTCTTTGAGTGACTTGTAACTGCTACAAATAGTAAGATTCAACTATATTTTCTAGGCTTACTAATGTTGGTTACTCTGATTTTTACTTAGCTTTCTAATTTTTAAGATGTTAATCAACATTTTTTCTTTCGCCTTTGAACCCTCACCAAATTTTTTCTATTTTTATTTTTTCATATAGGACATGAAATTGAAGATAAGGGCTAACTATGCTGAGTTATGGAAAGATTACGTTTTACTTTCTCCTGGAGTCATTCTGCTAAAGGCAAAACTCAAGACATGGAATAATTTGCTAAGTTTTCTGGCTTTTCCAGTTTTAATCTGTATGCATAGAGGCCAAGGGTCTCACATAGCATTTCTATGAATTCTTCTAAAGACCAGTGATCTTGCAGGTTCTCGGTGGTGAAAACAGTTGGTGCTCAGCAACTAACTGAAAGGCTGGTGGTTCCAATCTACTCAGCGGTACAACAGAAGCAATGCCTGGCAATAGACTTCCATGAGGTTAACTGAAAACCTTATGGAGAACATAGTTCTACTTTAACCTCCATGGAGTCACCGTGAGTAAGAATCAAATAAACAGCAGTGGGTTTTAATGTCTCCATGATCCAGACTAATACCTCTAGAAATACATTACAAGGTTGTGTAAAACTATGTAGGCTAGTTTCAGAGACTCCCATAAATTGAAAATCACTTACATAGCACTGCATGGCCAACAAATATATAAATCAAAGGTATGTGTCTATGTTTCCATTCTCCTTCTATTTTCTCCTTAAACTTTGCTTATTTTAAAAGCATGGGGGCTCCTACAGCAATTATTTGTAGTGGGTAATTTGGAGCTTGGCTGATAGCAGAAATAGCCTGAGGTAGCTTGTCTGGAAACATAAACTCACTGTAGTGATTTGAGAAGCAATTAGAGTGGATACACAATCATCTTCACTACCCTCTACCCAGCATCTGAGGGCCCCTCAAGCAGGGAGATACATTGCCCTCTGAGATAGACTCAGAGCTTGAAAGGGCAAGTAGTATGTGTCTTGAAAAGCAAAAAAAAACTCTTAACATCAGCAAAGATTCCCATATCCCACTAGTGGTGTAGAAACAGAGCCCTCAGACTTTAAGGGATCACAGAGAGTTTGGGTAATATACTTATGGGATATGGCCAGAATGACCAGAGTAGGGACTCTTTAAACCCCCTAGAGTCTGGCATCTCCCCAGGAGATGGAGGACACCCCCAATAATGTTCCTGGACACCTGAGTATAAAGACTAAGATTTATACCCTTTATGAATGGGGTTTTAAAAAAAGCCAACCCTTAACCTTCTTTGACTCTGGCAACAAACCAGTGTCAAAGGTTGTTATTACTGTTGTTAAGTGCCATAGAGTCAGTTCCAATTCACAGCAACCCTGTATAGGGTTTCCGAGGCTATACATCTTTGCAGGAGCAGAAAGTTTCGTATTTCTTCTGCAGAACAGCTGGTGGGCTTGAACCACTGACCTTATGCTTGCAGTACAGTGCAAGTCCTATGGAGCCACTGTACTCCTAGTGTGAAAAGTATCTATCCCTATGTATTGCTGTGGTTGGGAGCATGGTTCAAGCCCACCAGTCACTCCAAGGGAGAACAATGAGGTTTTCTGTCTCCGCCAAGATTTAAAGCCTTGGAAACCCTGTACAGGGTCGCTAAGAGTCGGAACCAGTTTGACGGCACTTAATAACAATAACAACAATGCTGAGGGTGTAAAGGCTCAAGAGACGTTAAGTGTCTTTCCTGGGGTCTCTGAATTCCAGTTCTGTGTAGGTCCCACTGTGCTACATTACTCCTTTGAAAATTTTAACCTAACTATAAAATCCAGTATTTCCTAATTGTGGTATAGTCTACTACAAAACTAAAGCTTGTGGTATACATAATTGATCTGTACCATGTTGCTTCTGTGAAGATTTAATGGCCTACCAACTCAAAGGCACTTAGAATTATGTTGCAAAATAAAGACCCAAAATCATGCACAGGAAGAAAGACTCAAAAACTCCATACTGCAAAATGATAAAGGGTCTTTGGGATTAGGTTATGGGTGTTGGGCACATTTATTCTTATATATCCAAAATTTCATTAATGAGCATATGTTCTGTTTACAGTGAAAAATATAAAACTAATGTATAATTTACTAAAAATAAAATTTATAAAGATTACAAACTGTTCACAGAAAAATTCCATTATCTTTTAATTCCATTTTCCCATGAACTTTTGAAGCCTCCACATATATCCATTTGTTTGTTTGTTTTTAGGCACTTGAGTGTCAGACAATTCACATACCAGCAAGGGGAAGAGAGAAATCTGTCGTACCTCTCAGGAATGTATACCCTTTCCTTTCATCTCCTCTACTACCCATGGGTGATTGTGACTATTCAGTGGTAATTCAGAAGGACATCAATTCTCTGTACACAAAACACCAAGCCAGTGGCAGGAATCACTTCTAAATTTTGGCAGAAGCCCAGATTTTGCTTGGAATGGATACATTAACTTTTCGGATGGCTAATTAAAAGAAATAATAAACAGAATTCCACAACAGGCTCTAATTCTACAAATGAAAATGACTTTAGGAACAACATAGAACAATACTAATCAGTGAAAGCAAAGGAAGTGTAGTTTTAATTTTCATGCAATGCCATCTTTCTTAGACAGCCATACTAGTCTCTGAAAAAAAAAAAAATCCTGTTTGGAACTTCTGGGAGTATAAAACTTTCAGGATACTGGAAGTGAGAAAGACCAGCCCTTTAAGATCATCTTTTATTTACAACCTTGTTCACTGAAAGATAAAAAAAACTTGAAAACATTACTAATGAAGATCAAAGACTGCAGCTTTCAGGATGCATCACATCTCAACATAAAGAAAACAAAAATCCTCCCAACTAGACCAACATATGATAGATAAATAGAGACAATTTTGAAGCTGTCAATTATTTGATCTTACTTGGATTCATAATCAACATCCACGGAAGCAGCAGTCAAGAAATCAAATAATGTATCGCACTAGGCAAATCTGCTGCAAAAGACCTCTTTAAAATGTTAAAAAGCAAAGATGTCATCTTGAAAACTAAGGTGCACCTGACAAGTCATGGTATTGTCAAAAACCTCTCATTCATGGGGAAGTTTGACGTAAATAAGGAAGAGTGAAGAAAAAATAATGCATTTCAATAATGGTGTG
Organism: Chrysochloris asiatica; assembly: GCF_000296735.1. Classification (NCBI taxonomy): domain Eukaryota; kingdom Metazoa; phylum Chordata; class Mammalia; order Afrosoricida; family Chrysochloridae; genus Chrysochloris; species Chrysochloris asiatica. Next base: position 3,877,219 of record NW_006408732.1, read on the forward strand.
AAGGATATTGAAAATACCATGACTGCCAGAAGAATCAGCAAATCTGTCTTGAAGAAGAACAGTCAGAATATTCCATAGAAGGGAGATTGGCAAGATTTAGTCTTATGTACTTTGGACATGTTATAAGGACGGACAAGTTCCTGGAGAAGGACAATGTGCTTAGTAAAGTAGAAGGTCAGCAAAAAAGAGGAAAACCCTTCATGGCATACATGACCTGACACAATGGTTGCAACATGGATTAGAACACAGCAATGATTGTGAGGATGGCCCAGGCCAGATGGATACCTAACATATAGCAGCTATGGTACATGCCTTGGTGCCACTTAAATGGGAGAGGGCACCACTAAGCACTTTCCATTGCCAGCTTTGAGGGATAATTTGGCAAGTTAAAACAAAGCCTTCCATATTTGTGTACTCTGCTGAAGGATAAGCACTGGGAAGCTAATTAAAAGGCTAGGAGTTCAAACCTAACCAAACGGCTAGGGAGAAAGATGAGGCTTTACGCTCCAGTAAAGATTTATACTTTCAAAAATCCTATAAAGGGTCCTTATGACTCAATAGCATGAGGTTTGGTTTGGCTTTATAGATATATAAGTCAAGTTAGACTATGTGATCTTGCTCTGTTGACTGTAGAATGAGAAGAAACTAAAAAAAAACAAACATAAAACCAACTTTGGGAACAATATAGAACACTATTCATCAGTGAAATCAAGGAAGGTACAGTTTTATTTTTCATGTAATGCCATAATGTGCTAAGTAAAAGATTAACAAACCTGACTTGTATTTTTGAATTGATCTGATGGTAAGTTTGGATAGGGGTACAATATCAGTGTTTGCTATTTTCAACAGATATGCCTCTGGGCATAAAACAGGGAGTGTTTTGTTCTATTGTACATAAGGGCCACTATGAGTTAGAACTCGATGGTATCTAATAACAACAACACTATTCACAACGTGGGAGCGGACATTGGGGGAGGCCACTATTTCGCATGTCAGTCTTCTGCTTCAAGCACAAGCATCCTAGAACCATTCTTATATAAAAATAAAGTTCTTCCTGGCTTTGCTCTCATCTCACAGGATCCCAAGAGGAAAGCCCAGACGCTACCTAATGTTTTCTCAAATTATTCTTACCTTCACACAATCCAGTATTCTCCAAGTAAAACTGGGCTCTACACTGGGGCAGACATTCGCCAGAGGGTGCATTTTCTCCAAATAGCTGCTGGATTTGCAATCCTTCCTCTGGCTTCTTACACTGGGTGCAGTGAGAGGGCTCTGGACCCACACAAGTCAGGCACGAGGAGTGGCAGGCTGCACATAAGAACAAAATGCAGAATACACGTCACAACCAAGGACAATTCTTCATTAAACCAAAACCATTTAAAAGAGTGCTCCAGATTCATCCTTCCAAAATATTCTTTTTCTAGTTTCTACATAAAGCACATATGCAATAATATAATATTCATGGGAGGCAAAATGAGGGTGATGTTAACTAATTCCATCTCTCAGGTCCCTTGAGTGCGTTAAGATCATGAAGCAAAAATAAAATTAAAAAAACAAAACAAACAAAAAACAGCTGTGTTAGAACTGCTATAACAAAAATACCACAAGTAAGTGGCTTTAACAAACAGAAATGTATTCCCTCACAGTTTAGAGGGCTAGAAGGTCGAATTCAAAACAGTGGCTCTGAGGACAGATCCTTGTCTCCTTTACGTATCTGTAGGTCCAGCTTCCTTGGAGAACTCCAGATATCTTGGAATCAATCTTCCTCTGGATCACAGTGCAGGGACCTCAGCTGCAAAGAACACACTCCACTCCAGGCTCCTTCATCTTGGTGGTAGCAGGTCTCACTCTCTCTGTTTGGTCTCTCTCCTTTTATCACTTGTAAAGTCCAAAGTGTTGCATGCCACACACTTGGGAATCTCCCATAAATCAGAGCAGGGTGGTAGCAGGATTAAGGGTGTCATACTGCAGTTCAAACCCACCAACTGCTCCTTGGAAAGCCCTTACATGAGGTCGTTATGAGTCAGAATTGACTTGACGGTACTTAAGAAAAACAACAACATCCTACCTTTAGAATCCTGGTGTGTTGCTGTAGGATAAACCCTGGACCACAAGGTCGGTTTGAACCACAAGGTCAGTGGTTCAAACTCACCAGTTGCTTGCTACTCATTACTCGGAAACCCTATGCAGGGTCACTATGAGTCAGAGCTGACTCAAAAGCACTTAACAGTAACAATTATCCCCTTTAATCTTTTTATTTATTTCTCACATCAAATCACACCATGATGGAGAACTACATCTCAACTGTCAAACCACTGAGAATCCTGGTTCAGTAAAGTTGACACAAAACTTTAACTATCATACTAGCAAGCTGGACAATATTGGTTTAGTCCTTAAGAGAAACACAATCAGTGAAGGACAATTTACCTAATTTTTTATGGAAGATTTTAAGAAGCACTCATATGAAGGACATAACTATACCTTTAGCATAAATGGCTCTTGTGTTACTTCTGCCCATTATCTACCACCCATTACCTAAGGGTCTACACGGAGTCCTGGTGTGGCGCTGCGGGCTACAGCGCTGGACTACATGTTCGTTTTGAATCCAAGGTCATCGATTCAAGCTCACCAGCTGCTCCTCAGAAATCCTATACGGGGTCGCTGTTAGTCGGAACCGACTCAGCATCATTAAACAATAATACACAGGGTCTACACAGAAAATTCCTCTTACAATTTAGGGGAAAAATACTTTTTCTAGGCCAGGAACTATTTGAGTGGCAATAAGAACTTCACAATCCATCATGATTTCTTGTTTTCACTGGGTACTTGTGAAAATCAGAGCCAAATATAGTATTCAAACTACCTCATGTCCACATTTCAATATGATTAACTCTCCTTTCCTTTAAATGCTCTAGATTTTATTTTTCAAATATTTATTGCATGAAACAAACATGTACCCCCATGTAAACTATCACTCAATTCACAATAAAAACTTTAAAACAGCTTTAAATACATTTTTTCTCAAACTCTTTTCTAAGGTGACCAACAATACAAATAAATAAAATTAATTTCTTTTAATTAAAACATTTGCTCTCAACGTTCTAGTTTCAAAAGACTCCAATGATACTGCCCTCCTCATAAATTCAAAGCTTTTTTTGGCAAACAGCAATTTTCCATTTTCCTTAGCCCAGAGGTATCACTAGTGATTCTCAGTTTGCTCAGCAGTATCATTAACGAAAAGAAGTTCTTCAGGGAAAAACAAAATGAAGGTGAAAAAAACAAAACAAAACAACATTAGCAATGTTTGGAGAGTGGAAAAAGGAGATGAGACTTTTGTTTCAATGTACACTAAAAGAAACAATACTGTCTTTAAGAATAGTCAGAAAAAAAACCAGAGGGAATAGAAGCAAATACTGTTGAATGGGAGTCCTGATGTGGCACTGTGGGTTAATGCTGCAGACTGCTAAGCCGTTTGAACTGCAAGGTCGGCGGTTCAAGCTCATCACCTGCTCCTAGGAAACCCCATATAGGGTCGTTATGAGTCAGAACCGACTCAATGACACTTAATAACAACTGTTGAATGATGTTGCATGGAGGAGATTATAATCATTGCAACAGAACAATGAATATAAAACCAATGTTCTCCCATGTAAACTATCACTGAATTCACAATAAAAACTTAAAAAAAGTCAGAAAATCCATGAATTTGGGAGAACCTTCACAAATACTCAAATGTGATTTTTTTCAGAATATCCTTTCTCGAAAATACTGTAATGAAAAAAAAGTTCACATAATGTATACCAGGGGGCTTCAAAAACTTCATGGAAAATGGAATTAAAAGATAATGGAATGTTTACAAGACATTTTTGAAGCCCCACCTCCCTCCTCTTGGTTGTGGTTGTGTGCCACAGAGTCAACTCATAGAGACCCTGTGGAGGGTTTCCGAAGCTGTATGTAAATCTTTACGGGAGCAGAAAGCCTCATCTTCCTCCTGCGGAAAGGCTGGTAGTTTGGAACTGCTGACCTTGAGATTAACAGCCCAACTTGTAACCTCAGAAACTGGATGCAGGGTTATGCATCAGAATCGACTTCAAGGCACATAACCACCACCACTGAGATGTTGTTGTTGTTGTAAGTGTCATCGAATCAGTTCCGACCCACAGCGACCTTGTATAGGGTTTCCATGGAACGACTGGTGAGCTTGAACCACCGACCTTGCAGTTCAAATGGCTTTGCAGTCTGGTGCATTAACACCATCAAGATACACTGGAGAAAAAAGTTGCGCTGAAAAGTAACGTCCTTGGAAAAAATTCAACCTTTGTCTTTATGATGTAAAAGTCTGTTAAGAGTGGCAATGGTGATGACAATACCTTTGCAGACCCCATGGTCAGGGTAGAAGTCCTCTCCACAACTGGCCAGACAGTGGTCTTGGCATAGCACATGAGGGTGGGGGCAGACTGTACAGTGAGAAGCCGTGGGTCCAGAGCAGCTGGCACACGAGTTATGACAAACTGAAGAAGAGAGTGAGAAGGAAGCCGAATAAGGCAGGTGACTAAAGAACCCACCTTCATGACTGGGTATCTTATGTTGTAGGAATCCTACCCCTCTAATTTCTAACCCCTGCTTCAGGAGTAACAGCCAAGTAAAGGGAAGAATGTTGGGGGCTGCTTCGATTGCCAGAAGTACCACACAACCCCCTTACTCATTTTGTACCCACAGTCTACTTGTTATTTATTCCAGGCTAGCTGCTGTTTCTGTAACTCTGACGTATGGTGACCACATGTGTATCAAAACAGAACTGTGCTCCATAGAGTTTTCAGTGGCTGAGATTTAGAAGCAGGCCACCAGGCTTTTCTTCCCAGCACCTCTGGGTGGACTGGAATAGTCAACCTTCCACTTAACTGCACAGAACACTATCTGCCTCACCCATGGCCTAGCCTATCTTTTCATTAATATTGGCATTGTTTTGTACACAATATCAATTTTCATTCTCCTAACAACCTTGTTGTTGTTGTTAAGTGTCATCGAGTCAGTTCCACCTCACAACAACCCTTAGTAGGGTTTCTGAGGAGCGGGAGGTGGGTTTGAACTGCTGACCTTGTACTGATTCTACAGCATCACACCAAGTAAATATTATTAACCACATTATGTAGATGAGAAGACTCAGGTCTTGAAAGGTTAAAAAAAAAATGTCCAAGACCAAAAAGCTTATGTTTGCAGATCTGGGATGTAGCCTTAGAACTATCTGGACCAAAAAACCCATACTATCTGAACAGGAAAGTGTGGAAGGTGTTGGGAGCAGTGGAAATTGCGTACAACTTGTCCACTCACTCATCTATGATAGCAATCAAGTCTGGGTCGTCCCAGGCCTAGGTTCCTTTGCATATACAAAGTGAGAGTTTGGACCAAATGATTATTTAAGATATTATCATCCTACCAGTCTAGGTTAAGAATTACTTTACAGACCCTAGGCACCACATACAACAATGACAGGAACCTAGAATTCCTGCTTTGGCCCAGAACTGTGACAATGGGACACCTCTAACTCTAGGAGATAAGTGGGTAAGACTCATGGGCTAGACTGGGAGACAGGAGTGAGAACAGGACTCTGGAGGGCAGCGGTCAGGACTTGGGAAGGGGAAGAGGAGCCAGGATGAAGGCCTGAGGGTGGGGAACTGGGGAAATAGGAAGAACACTGGGTGAGTACAGAGGCTGGCAGTGCCAGGGGAGGTTGACAAGGAGACAAGATAGGTCAGGACTAAGTGTCTTGCCACTGATAGTCATTAAATAGAAGCGAGAAAGTATGTATAAATTTCAGACAGGAGGGGTAATCACGAAATCCCAGCAGCGATAAGTTCTCAGAGTTCTCTGTAAGGAAAGATACAAGTCAAAAATACAGAAGTTGAAGGGTGCATTATAAAATCTCAAATGGAGTGTCTAATTATTTAGACTGTGTAAGTCGAAAAGACAGTAGTAACTAGCACATAAGAAAATTTTAATCGAGAAACCAGCTTTGCTAGTTGTCAAACAGGGTTTGCCTTTTATTTTATTTTTGAGCTGTGTTGTAGTTGCCAATATATGTATTTATAAATGTCATCTAAGGAATGATTCTGTCATATCTCTAATCATAGCTAGTGATGGTTTATAAGTACACAGGGCAGTATGAAAACCTTAAGTATATGTTTGACCTTTCAAGACACACAAATCATCTTTGATTATGACTGGTATGTGCAAGTCCTTCATGGAACCACTCAAATGCTCCAGCATCTACCCACATTTCCCACTGTATACAAAATACGCAGAGGTTCTACAATAAAATAATTATTCCTTCTAATGTAATATTTTCCCATCATCTACCCACATTTCCCACTGGATACAAAATACACAGAGGTTCTACAATAAAATAATTATTCCTTCTAATGTAATATTTTCCCCTCATACACCCAAATTTCCAAATGAGCTAGCCATAGAACCAAATACAAGGGGTTTTCAAAAAGGTCAGGGAAAGATAGCATTAAAAATTAAAGGAATTCTTCCACAAACTTCTCGAGGCCTCCTCAAAGAGACACACTTGAGTTAAGTACTTTTTTGTGTGTTTTACGTTAAGTACTTTTTGATGACGCTGGTTACTCATCTCTTACCTTTGCATCTGCCAGTGGCATCAGCATAGTGTCCACTGGGACATTCAGAAACACATTTGCCATCAATCAACACTGCCTTCTCAGAACAGGTAAGACATCTGGGACTATCGGGGCCACAGCTCTTACAGGACGGTTCACAAGCTGAGAAGGAGGAAAACTCATCAGAGAAAGGTAGTAGTGAGCAAAAGGAGCAGTGGTCCTAGTTTTAACAACATTCAGAGTTGGTATCCATATTGCAATCTTATTATCTGGTTGCTTGGCCGTATTTTGTTTCCACTCCACTCTTTCTGTTTTCACAGTTGAAGGAGAATTGAAGAATTAGTCACTGAACTCAGCATAACAAACATTCTGTGGTAAACTCAGCAATGCATCAAATTTAATACGGGATTTAAAGTGAAAATGGCCTTGAGTGTAGGGTTGGCAGATCTAGCAAATAAAAATATAGGATACGCAGACAAATTTAAATTTCAGAGAAGCAATGAATTTTTTTTTTTTTTTTAATATAAGTATACCTGAAATATTTTACCCTTTATTTTACCTGACAAACCTACTTGCTGGGAGAATTCAGAAATGCTGGATTCCACAAAGCAAAGTTAGACTATGAAAATTATGTGGAAGTTACTAACTTCACATAATCTTCTGTTCTTGTTGTTAAGTGCTGTCGAGTCGGTTCTGATCCATAGAGACCCTGTATAGGGTTTCTGAGGCTGTAAATCTTTACGGGAGCAAAAAGCCTCATCTTTCTCCCACAGAGCAGCTGGTAGTTCGAACTGCTGACCTTAAGGTTCACAGCCCGATTCGTAACCACTATACTACCAGTGTAAATTCACTTATTCATTCATTTACCCTAAAGTAATATTTATTAAGCTCTCTTCAGGTCATCTGCTAGAAGGTACCAGCAAACCAATTACCACTGTGTCAATGCTGACTCCATGTCTTGCACAGTAGAACTGTGCTCCATAGAGTTGTTATGGCTATGACCCTTCTGAAGCAAACTGCCAGGCCTTTCTTCTGAGGTACTTCTGAGTGGGTTTGAACTGCCAACCTTTCAGTTAGTAGCCGAAACTCCTGTACCAGATGGTAGAGATACAAAAAAACCCCCACACAAACCAATCAGCTGGTCTTTGTGTTAAGGGGCTTATTACCTAATAAATGTAGATAGGCATGTAAAATACTCAAAATATTAAAGGTATCAATCAGATAACTCTGTATGTTGTTGTTGTTAAATGCCGTCAAGTCAGTTCAGACTCATAGCGACCCTGTATGGTTCCTGAGGAGTGGCTAGTGAGCTCAAACTGTTAGCCTTGAGGTTCAAATAACTTTTCAGTCCAGTACATTAACCTACAGCACCACACCAGGACTCCAACTCTATATGTTTGTTGTTAAGTGCTGGTGAGTCGATTCCAACCCATAGTGACCCTGTATAGGGTTTCCAAGGAGCAGCTGGTGAGCTTGAATCACCAACCTTGCAGTTCAAACAACTTTGCAGTCTGACACATTATCCCACAGCATCACACCAGGACTCCCAACTCTATATAGGCACAGTGAAATTTTTGAAAAGGATATGTCAGGAATGGATTCACAGAAATGATCTTTGAGTATCTTCTTGAGAAGCAAGTGGGAGCATGCCATACTGATGAATGGGAAAAAACACTTCTGGCTGAAAACACCAAGAATCTGGGAAGACCCAGGAGTGCTCAAGAAACATGTAGTTCCATTGGGCTGAGAAGTGAGAGGGGTCAAAGCATGGAAAGTCTGGTGTGTCACACTATGTTCTTATTTTCTGGTAAGCTCCAGGAGCCTTGGTAAAGTTATAAACACTTTAGATGGATGTATTTGCACATTGGAGGGGCAGTTGGGAGGCCAGTTAGAACCCAATGCCAATGCTCACAGAACAAATTGATTATGGGTTGAATCAAGGCTGTAGAGCAAGTGATAGATTTGAGACATACTCAGGAGCAACTAATGAATTCTTGTAGCATAGTGGTTGTGAGTTGGGCTGCCCAATTTCAAGGTCAACAGTTTGAAACTACCAATGGTTCCACAGGAGAAAGATGACGCTTTCTGTTCCTCTAAAGATTTCCAGCCACGGAAACCCAATATAGGGTTGCTATGAGTTGGAACCCCAAGGAGCAACTAAAATTTGTATTAGAGCCCAGGATTCCTTTCTGCTACATTATTCTTTAGTTGGCTCATTCTACCTCTTTCAGCAAGTAAAGCTGAGAGACTTAGGGCAGGAGGCTTGCTTGAAGAGTGGAATGCCTCCAGACACTTACTTGTTGTTGTTGTTAAGTGCTGCTCAACTGGTTCTGACTCATAGTGACACTATAAAGAGTTTCCAAGGAGCAGCTGGTGAGTTTGAACCGCCGACCTTGTGGTTCAAACCAACCTTGCAGTCCAGTGCATTATCCTGAAGCATCATACCAAACACATAATTAGGGAAGCTAGATTTGCTGAGCCACAGAACTAGAGCCCAGTGCCTTCAGGCTGAGGCTTACGGTGGAGTTGTGTGTCCGATGGACATTAATCAATGGCCCTATAAGAACTCTGTAACATTGGCAGGGCACAGAGTGGCCTGCCTGTGGGCATGGGTGAGGATAGGCTGTCCTGATTGGAACAACTGTGCCCTGCATTGTAGCCTGTTAACTTCCCTAATATACATCCTACCCGTGAGTATGGTATCTGGGTGGCCATTACAATGAATTATCAAACCTAGTCAAGTAGAGACTCTGAAACTTGCTCTCCAACGTAGAGAAGCCAAAGCAAATGGAAAAATTGAAGAGGTGCAAGAGCTGAACAGGAAATTTCAAAGATCAGCTTGAGAAGATAAAGCCAAATACTATAATAAAATATGCAAAGATTT
>NW_006408732.1:3888388-3891884 GCF_000296735.1 Chrysochloris asiatica
GCTATGAGTCGGTTCCGACTTGATGGCACCTGACAACAACAACAACAAAGTCAAGTAGAGAGGGATGGGGAAGGAATGGGTTCTATCATTTTTTTGTACAGAAATGATTTCAGGAAATTGAGATGGGGAAAAAAAAGATGCTAACTGCTAGGGCCAAACTTTCCATCTTCTATTCTGATAGATTCAACATCTCTTTGGAAACATGTATCTGAAACAAGATGATCTTCAGTGAATGGGCAAAGATAATCAGAGAAGAGGAAGATTATTCCCTTGACTCATGATTAGAAAGAAGGAGCAAAATTAGTTCTGACTAGAATCCTTGCACCCTCCAGAAACACTTCTGAAGCTTTGAACTCTAGAACTGACTCTTCTCAACAAAACTTAATGTCCTGCCCAGAAAGTGGACCTTCTCAGAAATGGAGATTTGTAAAAATTAGAAACACAACAAAACACTTAAAACTGACAATAAAAACATTTAAAAAATCAAATATTTTAGAACACAGGTAAGGTAGTACTTAGAAGGAAATTTGTTAATTTAATAACTAGGAAGATGCCATTTCTCCCCTAACTAATCTATAACTTCAATATGTTATCAATGATAATCCCAGTTGATTGTTTTCAAGAAATCCAATACATTTACTCTCAAACTCATGAACAGTCAAATCAACTTCAAAAATGAAGAGGAAAGAGAAAAAGGATTTTCCCACTCAAGACATTGAGAGATACTACAAATGAAAGAAATTAATGAATAAAACATTGTGATACTGGTATAAGGACAGACATTTAGAACACCGGAATAAAATATAAAGCTCAGGAACCCTATGTACATATGGGGATTTGATATACAATAAAGGTGGTTTCACAGCTCAATAGAGAAAAATCGATTGCACTGCTAGATGGTGATAGAAAAATTGGCTCCCACACAGAGAAAAATAAAACCAAATCCTAACTTGGGCCCACATATATCGATAGATTCTTGATGGACCAAAATTCTAAGTAAAGAAAAAAAGCATCACATTAATAGAAGAAGAAGTAATAAATGTTCTCTGTGACCTCAGAGGCAGACTTGCTATTGCTAGGTACCTTTGACTTGGTTCTGACTCATAGCAATGCTATGTACAAAAGAATGACACAGAATCAAACAATTGTGACGTTTGAGCTCATTGTTGCTGCCACTGTGTCAATGCATCTCATTGGGGTTCTTCCTCTATTTCAGTGACCTTCCACTTTTACATGCCTGGTGTCCTTCTCCCAGGACAGCTCCCTACTGATAACATGGCCAGAGGAGTAGAGATCAAGTCTTGCTATCCTCACTTCTAAGAACCATTCTGGTTATACTTCTTCCAAGATAGATTCATTTGTTCTTCTGGAAATCCATGATGTTTTCAATATTCTTTGCCAACACTGTAATTCAAACACATTGATTCTTCCACAGCCTTCTTTACTCATCGTCCAAGTTTCACATGCAGGTGAGGGACTGAAAATACCTTTGCATGGGTCAGGCTCACCTTAGTCCTCAAACTAACATCTTTGCTCCTGAACACTTTTAAGGCGTCTTTTGCAGAAGAATTACCTAATGCAATATATCCTTTGATTTCCTGACTTTTGCTTCCATGAACATTATGAATCCAAACAAATTGAAGTCTTTGACAACTTCATTCATTCTCCATTTATCATGATGCTATTTATTGGTTACATTGTGATGGTTTTAATTTTCTTTACACTGAGGTGCAGTCCATACTGAAGGCAGTTGTTGTTGTTGTTGTTGTTAGGTGCCATCGAATCCGTACCAATAATAGCAACCCTATGCACAATAGAATGAAACACTGTCCGGTCTTGGGCCAACCTCACAATTGTTGCCACGCTTGAACCCATTGATGCTGCCACTTTGCCAATCCATCTAGCTGGGTGTCTTTCTCTTTTTCTCTGACCCTCCACCTTACCAAACATGATATCCTTCTCCAGTGACTGGTCCCTCCTGATAATATGTCCCAAGTATGAAAGACGAAGTTTGGTCATGCTGGCCTCCAAGGAGCACTCTGGCTGCACTTCTTCCAACACAGATCTGTCAGTTCTTTTGGCAGCCCATGGCACTTTCAATATTCTCCTTCAACACCATATCTCAAATGCATCAATTCGTCTACGATCTTCCTTATTCACTGTCAGCTTTCACATGCATATGAGGTTATTGAAAATACCATGGCTTGGGTCAGGTGCACCTTAGTCCTCAAGCTGACATCTTTGCTCTTCAACACTTTATAAAGGTCTTGTGCAGCAGATTTGCCTAATGCAAAACGTTGTTTGATTTCTTGACTGCTATTTCCATGAGTGTTGATAGTTGATCCAAGAAGAGTGAAGTCGTTGACAACTTCAATCTTTTCTCCGTTGATAAGAATGTTGTTTATTGGTCCAGTGGTGAGGATTTTTGTTGTCTTTACAGTGAGATGCAATCCATACCAAAGGCTGTGCTGTTTGATCTTCATCAATAAATGTTTTATGTCCTCTTCACTTTCAGCAAGCAAGGTTGTATCATCTGCATATCACAGGTTGTTAATGAGTCTTCCTCCAATCTTGATACCACGTTTTTCTTCATAGAACCCAGCTTCTCAGATTTGTTCAGCATACAGTTTGAATAAGTATGGTGAAAGAATACAACTCTGTCATATACCTTTCTTAATTTTAAGCCATTCTGTGTTCCCATGTTCTGTTTGAACTGCCTCTTGGTTCGTGTAGATTCCTCATGAGCACAATTAAGTGTTCAGGAATACTCATACTTTGCAATGTTGTCCATGATCCACACAATCAAAAGCCTTTGCATAGTCAATATAGCACAGGTAAACATCTTTCTGATATTGTCTGCTCTCAGCCAATAGCCTTCTGACATCAGCAATGATATCCCTAGTTCAAAACCCTCTTCTAAACACAGGTTGAATTTCTGGTAGCTCACTGTCCATGTACTTCTGTAATCAATTTTGAATTATCTTCAGCAAAAGTTTACATGCATGTGATAGTAATGATATTGTTCTATGATTTCCACATTCCACTGGGTCAGTTTTATTATGAATAGGCACAAATATGGATCCCTTCCAATCAGTTTATCAGGTAGCTATCTTCAGAATTTCTTGGCCCAGACTAGAGAGCACTGCCAGTATTGCATCAGTTTGTTTAAAGATTTCAATTTGCATTCTGTACATTCCTGGAGTCTTGCTTTTCACTGATGCCTTCAGTACAGGTTGGAATTCTTCCTTCAGTAATATCAGTTCTTGGTCATATGGAACCTCTTGAAATGACTGCATATTGACCAATTCTTTTTGGTACAGTGACTCTGTGTATTCCATCCATTTGTGTGTGTGTGTGTGAATTATATGATAGTTTACATGAGAGAACTTTAGTTTTACATTCATTCCATCATATATCATCTCATTGCCATGGTTCCAATCCCCTCCAAGCATCATCAACCAACCAAAGGGTATATCCTAGAAACCCGCCCCCTACA
>NW_006408732.1:3892589-3903212 GCF_000296735.1 Chrysochloris asiatica
CCCTCTCTTCCCATCAGCTGGTAGCTCCACTCTCCTCTCGAGTCCTTCGTGGCCACGCCACTGACTCTGGGCCCAAGAGTCCCCAGGTCTCCTCACACTGCTTGCCAACCAGGTCCCCAACTGGGTCCACAGAAGTCCACTGAACACTATAGGGCTTAGCTTGCCACTTCATTGCTGCTTTTACCCCACTTCCCCCCATTGGTGATGTGTGTGGTCACCAATCAGAGTGTGCATTTCCGTTAAGTCTTAGTCCTAGAAGGGGATTTGCGTTGAGAGGACCTGGCCACTTACCTTGATGTTTCCTAGGGAAGCAATTTGTTTGTTCTTGTAGTAACAGTCCATCTGCCTCCATTTTTTCTGCAGGTCTTTCTTTCAAGAGTTATCTTTTATTCTTCTAGCCGCTCCAGGCTGGTCTGCTCATCCTTTCAAGTGGAGATTTCTCATCTCTGAAGATCTGGATGTGGTTCTGGTTTCTACCTATAGTTTTATGTATTGCAAACGTCAATTTTCTTTTGATGTGTTTGGTCTCATGCAATATTTTTCCCATAGGACCCTTCAGTATTGAAAGTTGAGGGTTTAATATTTTCTTGAGTTCTTTCAGCTTCTGAAATGCTGAGCATGTTCTTCCCTTTTCATTTTCTAACATTTCATTATAATACTTGATTTTGTTTTCTCTGACTGCCCTTTGAAAGTTTCTGTTCAGCTCTTTCATTGCATCACTTCTTCCAATTGCTTTAGCTTCTGTATGCTTAAGAGCAGTTTCAGGTTCTATACTGAAATCCACAATGATCTTCTCATTCTTTCCTATCTTTTCAATGACTGCAGTATTTAAGGTTTTTTGTCAACTTGACTGGGCCAGGATTCCCAATGGTTTGGCAGTGGAGATGTGATTATCCCCTGATGAGAACTAACACGGTATAGTTAACTCTCTGATGATTGGATATGAGCAGCCAATCAATTGAAAGGATGTTTCCTCAGGGATGTGACCTGTTTCCAATATAATGGACGTTCAGACAACGATTTCTTGCTCTATACTGGGTCTGAATCTTGCATGTGGCTCACCCTCCAAATTCTGGTACTTTGAACTTGAGCCAGTTGCCTGCTCTATTATCCGCCTGCCTGACGATCTTGGTTCAGTTACCCAGATTTAGTACTCTCCCACCTCTACAATTGTGAGCCAGTTCCTTGATATAAATTCTCTCTATAACTATCTATCTACACACACATAAAAGTTTCACTGGTTTTTCTTCTCTAGAGAACTCAGCGTAAGACAATGACCATTTGCTTTCTTCATGTATGATGTTCTTGGTGTCATCACACAACTCTTCTAGTCTTTGGTCATTAGTGTCTAATGCATTAAATCTATCCTTGAGGTGGTCTCTAAATTCAAGTGGGATATATTCAAGGTCATATTTTGAGTTTCATGGAGTTGTTTTAATTCTCTTTAGCTTCAACCTGAACTTGAGAATGAGCTATTGATGGTGTGTTTCAGAGTTGGTCCCTGCCTTGTTTTATTGATAATATCAAGCTTCTCCATCCTGTCTTCCTACACATGTAGTCAGTTTGGTTGCTATGTCTTCCAGCTGTGAGGTCCAGGTATATGCTGTTTTAAAAAAGGTATTTTCAGTGAATAAGCCATTGGTCTTGCAAAGTTCTATCATGCAATCTCCAGCACTGTTTCTATCACCAAGGTCATATTTTCCAACTACAGATTCTTCTACTTTGTTTCCGACTTTCACATTCCAATTGCTAGTAATTACCAATGCATCTTGATTATATGCTTGATCAGTTTTATTCTGAAGAAGTTGGTAGAATTCTTCAATTTTATCATCACTGGCTTCCGTGGTTGTTGCACAAATTTGAATAATATTGTCATTAACTAGTCTTATCAATTAACACTTGCAGGTGCATGGATATTACCCTATCACAGATAACACTGTACTTTAAGACGTATCTTGAAATGTTACATTTGATGATAACTGTGACACCATTCCTCTTGAATCTGTCATTCCAGCATAGTATATCATATGATTGTCAGATTTAAAATGACCAATACTAGTCTATTTCAGTTCTTTATGCATTTATTTCATTTCTGACTATTTCCAATCTACCTAGATTCATACTTCATACAGTCCACATTCCAATTATTAATGGATGTTTTCAGCTGTTTCTCCTCATTTTGAATTGTGCCCATCAGTAAAATCCCAAAAGCTTAATTCCATCCACATTTAGTTTGAGGAAACAGCTCTTCCCTAGTCATATTTTGAGTTTCTTTAAGCCTGAAGGACATATCTTCTGGCACTATATCTGACAATGTTCTGTTGCTATTCATAAGGTTTTCAGTGGCTAACCATTCAGAAATGAATGGCCATATCTCCTTCTTCCTAGTCTGTGTTAATCTAGAAGGTCTGCTGAAATCTGTTCACCATGGGGGACCCTACTGGTGTTTACAGTACTGGTGGTATAGCAACCCACGAGTCATCACGGTACAACAAACTGACAGACAAGTGGCAGAGAGGCATACTAGGACTTCTTAAAAACTCAAAAACAAAACTTTGAAGCAAAAAATGACAAATTAGGGATTGCAGTTCAACAAAGGATACTATACTCATAAAAAAGCAGATTAACATAATGTGAAAATACTTGCACATATGATATTGAAAAGGGTTAATAATCTACATATGCAAGGAATTTCAGAAAATAAATAAGACCAAAGCAGTGGAGTCAATAAAACCATGGGGAAAGCACATTAAAAAGCTATTTATAGCTTTTAAATCCAACAGGAGTTTAAGAGATGTTCAAACTCATTAGTAATTCAAAAACTACAGAATAATTTAGATATTACTTTATTACCTACTGACCAGAAATTATTAGGAGATTGAGAATATCAAATGCTGGCAAGAAAGTGGAGATGAGAGAGTTTCAAGGGACTTGATAATGTGATTTCACAACCATTGTGGTACACAATTACCTGGCACTACTTAATCAAATAAAGAATATGCAGACCCTAAAAACCAATACGGGGATTGCAGTGACTCTAGAGGAAAATCATTGGGCTGTGAACAACAAAGCCAGGGGTTCAAGTCCACCAGCTGCTTTACAGGAGACAGATGAGGCTTTCTGCTACCGCTAAGTTTTATAGCCTCAGCAACCAAAAAAGGGTAATTATAAGTCAAAACTGACTCAAAGGCACTTACCAACAACAATCAATCAATACTACATATTTATCAATGTGTTATATTACCATAACTTGCATGTTCTTTTGATGCTAGAATCTTTGCCACTGGTATTTCAAATACCAGCAGCTTCACCCACTGTGGACACGTTTCAACAGAACTTTCAGACTAAGGCAGACTAGGAAGAAAAGCCTGGTGTACTGCTCCTGAAAATTAGCTAGTGAAAAACCTACAGATCACAACAGAATGCTATTTGATACAGTGTTGGAAGATTAACTTTCTATGCTGGAAGGCACTCAAAATACACAATGGCTGCAATAATGGGCTTGAGTCCATGTTGATGGATCAACAGTCCAGTTATTCCAATGGATGTTTGCAGCTGTTTCTCCTCATTTTGAATTGTGCCCATCAGTCATGAAGATGGAACAGAATTAGAAAACATTGTTCTGATGGCGTACTAGCTACGAGTCGGGCTGATAATCTCAAGGTCAGTAGTTTGGAACTATCCACGGTTCTGTGGGAGAAAGACGAGACTTTCTGCTCCTGTAAATAGTTACAGCCTCGGAAACCTATACAGAATCGCTATGAATTGGAACCGACTCCATGGCACATAACCATCGCCACAACCATGGGAATGTCATGAGTTGGATTCAGTTCAACACCAACTAAGAACAACACGAAACGAACAATTCTGTTCCTGGGCTTAAGCTCCAAGAAAATTGTTACACGAGGCCCATAAGCTGCTTGCTGGTGCTTTGGTGATGACAGGGCCATGGATGCAATCAGATGCTGTCACCCGGAGCATGGAGGGGTGAACTCAGAGATGAAGACCAGGGAGGCCTTGTAGCAGTGAGAAGCAATGGGCTGGATGATAGAGCAACACAGGTGAATCTTTAAAATAGTGCTGTGGGGAAAGTGTAGAAAACAAAATGAACTATTACTTGAATAACTAAACTAGCTGTCATTGACTCAATTTAGACTCATGGTGACCCTATGTGTGTCCGAGTAGAACTATGTGCCATAGGGTTTCAATGGTTAATTTTTCAGAAGTACTTTGCGAGGCCTTCCTTCTGACTGTTTCTGGGTGGTCACAGATCTCCAAACATTTGATAAAAACTTAAGAAATCTAATGGTTTTATGAAAAAGCAGTGAATGCCAATCAAATCACAAAGTCTTGAATCACACTAAACACACAGTAAGTTAGCAGCAAAGTGCATTAACAGTTTGTAACATCCAGGTACACGGAACTATGGAACACACTGCGTTTTAAGAAAATTAAAAATGCATGCACTCAAAACAAAACAAAAAAATTATCAAAGATCAAAGGAAAGAAAAGCAGGAAAAAGGAGCGGGAGGGGAGGAGAGGAAGAAGGGAGAGAGAGAAATGGGTAGTAGAAACTTCTGAACTTGCTTTGATTTATGATGTTAGCTGGAGTCAGAAAAGTCCTTCATAACAGTACAAGTACTTAAAAGACTAAAGAATGATTTTTTTTCCCCCTTTGAATTGCCCCACCCTTTACGTACAATATTTGTAAAACTCCAAACAAGTACCACAAATACACATGGTGACTGTTCAGTTCGTTCAGTCACCACACAATGACATTTCTAACAAGCCACACTGGATTTTTCTTAGCACTTGACTTTGAGATTTCTACAGATATGAGCTGCCTGGTTATAAATTATTAAGCCAACACCAGCGGGTCTTTATCTTGAATAGAAGTAATCAGAATTGGAAATAAGTCAGCATTATCAGCTTCAGACGTCTTAATTAACAGTCTGATACTAATCAGAAAGTTGGTTCACTGTTGTTTTAGAAAATATTTATATGAACATTTCAGAAGGCTGTTGATAAAAACTTATAGAAACCTAATTTTTCCATGAAAAGTCTGAGTTCCAGTCTTCTTTATTAAAAGGCTGGCTAGTGAATGCCAACTGAATCACAGAGCCTTATATCATGTTAAGCACACGGTATGTGCTCCGTAATTATTGGGTGACCAGCTGATTAATCGATGGATTGATGTCTCAGTAATGATCTATCTTCCTGATTGAGAGTTTCCTTTCAGATGTTTTTCAAGACTCATACAGGTAGAGTTTCAGATGTCTACTGTCACCCTATGCCACACTGTGGTACAGTGCAGTGCTGTAGGATAAGCACTCAACCACAAGGTCAGTTAACTACAAGGTCAGTGGTTCAAACTCACCAGCCACTCCTCAGAAACCCTATACAGGGTCCCTGTGAGTTGGCACCAACTTGACGGCACTTAACAGCAATAACACAGGAGACCCAGGTTCAACTCATAACCAATGCAGCCACCATCTATCTGTCAGTAGAGATTTCTGTGTTGCTGAATAGATTTCAGTAGAGCTTCCAGATAAAGGAAGACTAGGAAGAAAGGCCAGGCTATCTATGCCAGAAAATCAATCAATGAAAACCCTACAGATGAGGGATGACCATGAGTCAGAGATCAGCTGGACGGCCACCTGCTAAGTAGTCCCTGTCTTTGTTCCTTTCTTCTTTCACTCAACCTTGGCACCCTGGAGGATTCCTGCCCTTCAGTGCCTCAGTGTCAAACTAACTCTGCCCCTTTTAACTTACTACTTACTTCCCCAGCAAAAGTTTCTATCTCACCCCAGATACTGCTGAGTCTCAGAAGCAGGTCAGTGACACTGCTCCTCCATCAGCGACAGTAACCAGCCTCCTCAGGGATTTAAAGGGTACATGTCTTTAGGCCTTTGGATTGGTGCAAACTTGACACCTGTTGACCTTTAGAGACTACGTCTGCCTTAATTGAGCAGCAAAGTGATGCTGGCAGAAAAAAAATTTTTTTTTGAAATGCTCAAGCAAATGGCAGCCTAGCCTTTCTTTTCTTATTCTTTCCCAAATGCACACAAAAGCCACCTGTGACTCATCTGTATCCAGCAGACTTCTCACACCGCCAGGGCTGATGGATCTCTGCACAGCTGTAAGTAAAGCAGCCGCCAGGGGCTATCTCTCTTCGCCAAGACAAGTGGATTTGTTAAGTCCTAAAAAAGCGCCTCATTTTTGCTGTTGCCCTGCTCAGTGAACAAAATGAGAACAATAACTCACGAAAGTTTTATGGGGCTGTACATTTTTATGGATTTACTGGACTTAGTTATATGTACATACATGTAAAGTCTTCCTGGCCTGTCTACGTTGTTGTTGTTAAGTGCC
Organism: Chrysochloris asiatica; assembly: GCF_000296735.1. NCBI lineage: Eukaryota > Metazoa > Chordata > Mammalia > Afrosoricida > Chrysochloridae > Chrysochloris > Chrysochloris asiatica. The sequence continues at coordinate 3,898,959 of NW_006408732.1, forward strand.
GTAGAGTCAGTTCTGCCTTCTAGCGGCCCTATATAGGATTTCCAAGGAGCGGCTGGTGAGTTTGAACTGCTGAACTTGTGGTTCAACCTGACCTTGTGGTCTAGTGCTTTATTAGTGTCCACAGTGCTTTATCAAAGGCCTGTCTTCTATAGCTATGAACGTTACAGATAAATGCAATTCAAACTTTTCATTCACTGTCAGGATACTAACCTATATATCTGACAATGTCTACAGAAGTAACTAACTCATAAAGACTGACAGGAAAGCAGGTAGGAAGAGGAGGAAGGATGATGGGAAGGAGAAGAGATAAAACTAGACAGAAGTATCTAAGTGTACTATATAGCAAGTCAGTGGAGTGCTAAGAGGCAGTGAAGGTCTAGAGCCAGATAACCTGGGCTCAGATCCCTACTCTGCTATTTATTATCCATGTCATTTTAGGCAAGTTTCTTAACCCCTCTCTCTGCTTCCTCATCTGGAAAATAAGGCTGATAAAAACATCCAACACTTACATAGCACTTACCCTATGTCAGGTCCTGTTCTAAATTGCGGTTCTAAATTGTTGTCATGCCCTCAAGTCAGTTCTGAATCACAGTGACCCTACATACAGCAGAACTAAACAATGCCCTGCACCACCTCACGCCCATTGCTGCTGCCACTGTGTCAATACATTTAGCTGAGAGTCTTCCTCTTTCTCGCTGATCCTCTACTCTTCAAGTATGATGTTCTTCTCCAGGGACTCGCTCCTCCTGGTAACATGTCCAAAGTACATGGTTAGATAAAGGCTCATCATCCTTGCTCTGAAGGAATATTCTGTATGTATTTCTTACAAGACAGATTTATTCATTCTTTCAGCAATCCATGATATATTTTTTGCCAATATCACAACTGTTTGCATATATTAATTCAGTGCTCTTCAACAGTCTTCTAAGTTGGGCGTATCTTAGTTTTTTATTGCTGCTATAACAAATTACTATAAACTTAGTACACAAATTTTCTTGTCTTGCAGTTCTGAAGGTCAGAATTCTTAAAATCAAGGTCTTTGTGAAGCTGTTTTTCTTTTGGAGGATGTATTGTTGTTGGTGTGCTGTGGAGTCAGTTCCAACTCACACTGACCCTGCACAGGGTTTCTGAGGAGCAGTTAGTAGTTTGAATTGCCAACCTTGGTGATGGTTGTGTGCTGTGGAGAAAGTCCCGACTCATAATGACCCTGCACAGGGTTTCCAAGGCTGTAAATCTTTATGGGAGCAGAACACCTCATTTTTCTCCCATGGAGCACCTGGTAGATTTGAACTGCTGACCTTGAGGTTAGCAGTCCTACTCTAGTAACTACATTACTAGAGCTCCTTTTTGGAGGTTGTGGGGGAGAATTCATTTCCTTCCTGCACTATTTGTTCATGGGCGCCTCTTTCTTGTATCACATTGACCATCACCTAGAACACCGCTCCCATCCTCACAGCCCCTTTTCTGATTCTGACCCTCAGAGAAGGACTCTCATTACCACACTGGATCGACCTATTTCAAGATCCTTCACTTAATCATATCTGCGAATTCTCTTTTTGCTGTATCAGCTAACCTAACAACAGGTTGTGGGAAGAGGACATAGACCTCTTTGGGGTCCATTATTCTGTCTACCAAACCCAACCTACTGCCACCTTGTCAATCCCAACCCCTAGTGGTACTACAGGACAGCACAGAACTACTCCTTAGGGCTTCCCAGGTTTCTACAGGGGCAGGCAGACGTATAGTCCTCGCACAGAGCGGCAGGTGTGTTTGAACTTACAACCTTATCTTTAGCAGCCCAACAATTTTCCCACTGTGCCATCCAAGCTCCTGTCTACCAAAGGGCTACTATTATCTCCATTTTATAAAAAAAAGGACCTGATACAGAGAGAGGTTACATAACTTGCTCACGGTTATGCTTTCCCCTCATACTTTCCTCCCTCTCAGTGACTTAATGTTTATAAGACACTTGGAATAGTACCTTGCATAAAGAAGCACTAAGACAGATTAGCTTTTATTATGATGGTTTATTTTTGCTGTTTGCTGCCATAGAGTTGATTCATAGTGACTTTATACACAAAGGAAGGAAATGCTGTGCAGATCAGCGCCATCCCCATGGTTGGTTAGAGGTAAGAATGTTGTGATCCAAAAGGTTTTCACTGGCTAGTTTTCAGTAGTAGATGCCCTTTCTTCACAGTCCATCTTCATCTGGAAGCTACACTGATACCTTCAGAATCATACTACGGCAGAAGCCTCCACTGACAAATGGAGGGTGGATGTAAGTGAGGGGTACTGACAAGGAACTGAACCTGGATCTCTGACATGGAAGAGAGACTTGTCCCACTGAACCATCATTGTCCCTGCCTTCTTAATGTCAGTGAATATAAAAAGTAAAAAAGGCAATTTCCTTCACCATATTTATTCAATCTATACGCTGAGCTGAACAAATAATCTGATAAATTGGATTATGTGAAGAGAAACGTGGCATAAGGATTGGAGGAAGATTCATTAACAACCTGCAATATGCACTTGATACAACCTTGCTTACTAAAAGCAAGGAGGACTTAAAACACTTACTGATGAAGATTAACAACCACACCCTTTTGGTTGCACCTCAATGTAAAGAAAACAAAGATCTTCATCAATGGAGCAATAAATAGCATCATGATAAATGGAGAAAACATTGAAGTTGGCAAGAAATCAAATGACATATTGCATTAGGCAATTCTGTTGCACAAGACCTCTTTTAGAAGTATTCAAGAGCAAAGATGTCAGTTTGAGGACTAAAGTGTGCCCTGGTATTTTCAAAAGCCTCATCATGCTTGGTAAAGGACAGTGAAAAAGAGGGAGACCCCCAGTAAAATGGATTGGCACAGTGGTAGTAACAATGGGCTAAAGCATGGCAGCAACTGTGAGGATAGCACAGGACCAGATAGTGTTTCATTTGTTGTTCATAGGGTCGTTAAGCGTCAGAACGGACTCAGTGGCACGTAACAACAACAACAACAAATTCACCTTTCAATCAGTGGCATTAGCAACAATGGTGGGTCTGCCCTTGGCTGGTTTAAGAGAGTTTCTTTATTTTCATTCATATTCAATAAGAACTGGTTGATGGAAAGCATGGGGCTTGGAGAAAGGAAAGAGATAGTTGCTCTGTTCTTCTCCTGTGGCTATAGAGCTTGAGCAAGCAGCCTAAGCCTCACTGTCTTCATTTGTAAAATGCTACCATTGGACTCCTGACCTAACAACCCATCAAAACAATTAACGGGGATTCTGCCTGTAAAAGGAGTCCCTGGGTGGTGAAAACAGTTAGCTCAACTGCTAATCAAAAGCTGGTGGTTCAAGTGCACCCAGAGGAACCTAGGAAGACACCCCTGGTGACACACTTCTCATCAAAACACTGCTCAAATTTGGCAGCCATTCACATATTTACTGAGCATAAGAAATGCTGTATTATTTGTGTAAAAAGAGAAGGTAGCAAAGGAAAAGATGATTTGACATAAAAAAAAAAAAATCCTAGCACTTACCATGACAGATCCCCTGCTTGTTGTAAAAGCCCTGGCCACAGCTGTTTTCACAGCTGCCCTCTCTCAGCACTTGGAAGGCATCTCGGCAGGTCACACAGTTCTTCTCCGTGGGCCCCCAGCATGCTGCACAGGACTCATGGCAAGCTACAGGCAAACACAAAGCCAGTGAGCAACCCACAGTCCAAAGGACTAGTCATCATTGTTCTTTCAAAAGTTTTACACTTACAGGGAAGATGTATAAAACAAACTATTTTTGTTGACCAGATGTACAACTTTGGTAAATTACTGCTAAAAGATATGAAACAGAAGAGCAGAGACTTAGGGGTCACAAGAATCATAGGGGAAGAAATAATGGCTTTCTAGCAAATCAGACTACTGAAATCAGATGGCTCATCATCATCTGCTTTTTGTAAGCACACAATGAACTGTCCACAGGATAACCACCTCCCACTTCCAACACAATCGCAAGGGCACCATTTACTCTAGTCCTCCACTAGAATTTTAAGGAGCCTGGTTACTGTAGTTGTTGTTAAGTGCTATCTAGTTGGTTCCAAGTCAAATCAACCCTCTGGCTCCAAACAATAAGCACTGGACTGCAAGCCACAGGTCAGTGATTTGAGCCCTCCAGCTATTCTGTGGAAGAAGCATGAGGTTTTCTGCTTCTCTGAAGATCTAAAGCTTCAGATACCCACTACAGCAGGGGTGGGGAATGGTCCACGGATCTTAT
>NW_006408732.1:3905222-3906925 GCF_000296735.1 Chrysochloris asiatica
GCAAAGTCAGTAACATCTATTAACTCCCCATTCCCCATGCCCGACATCACCCACAACTCTTGAAGTCTGCCACAGCCCCTCAGTTTTCTCCCAATAGTATCTGCTTTATACATATAGCTTGAGTCACTTCACAGATCCTAAATTTCTATCATGCCTTTGTTTCTTAACTACAGATTGCTCCTTACTAGTTGCCATCTACTCAATTCCCACTCATGTATAAAGATTAGAATTGAACTACATACGCTTTTATGGCTGTGATCTTTGAGAAGCGGATCACCAGGACCTTTCTTTCTTCTCAGGTACCTCTAGCCCACTGCACTGAGTCTATTTCAACTCATAGTTGTTGTTGTTGTTGTTAGGTGCCATCGAGTTGGCACCCACTCATAGCAACCTTATGCACAGCAGAACGAAACAATGTCCGATCCTAGGCCAACCTCACTACCGTTGCCACACTTGAGTCCATCAATGCTGCCACCTGGCCAATCCATCTCATTGGGGTCTTCCTCTTTTTCTCTGACCCTCCATAGAGGCCCTATATAAACCTTTACAGTAGCAGATAGCCTCATCTTTCTTAGGAGAGATGCCCTCTTCACATCCTTTACGTCTATCTAAAGGTGCTCCCTATCTCATTATTTTTTGTCACAGAACTTTCCCTAACACTTAGAGAAAAGTATCTAAAATTAAGGTTTATCTATGAGTTTAGAATGGGGAGGAGTGTATCTTGAGGTTTGCAATGCAGGTGTCATTTCTTCTCTATCTTCAGAGTGATGCCTCGTGACTGGTGGGTTTGAACTGCCAACCTTGTGTTTAGTAACTCAATGCCTAAGCCACTGCACCACCATAGCTTCTTGAGATTCCTGGAGGTAGGTTCAAACTGCTCTCCTCTCAGTTAGCAGCACTTAACACTGTTTAAGCCACCCAAAGACCCCATTCATTTAAGGTTCTAAAATTTCCTCCTTTTCTAGAATTTATTATTACTATTCATTCTTGTTCCTCATCATAGGCCTTCTGCAAAGAGAGTCCTATTCGGAGTGATTGAATATTGTAAGATCATTACCTGACTGTGAGGCTAACCTTGCCTGTGCTTTCGTCAATGCCGCCACACTTTAAAAATGTTTGCTTCACAATGTAGTACAATTTGTCTTAGAGAGGTATTAACTTCGATCAAAATCGGTAGGGAGGAGACCTTTGCTGCTTGTAAATGGCTTGATAAACTTTATCTTAGTAATTTAACTTGGGGGAGATAGAGAATAACTGTAGACAGATCTAAAGGATGAGAAGAGGCTAGTCAAAGGGAAAGTAGAACAAGCAAAGTCTTTGAGAAGAGAAAGAGCCCAGTATGGCCTAGTGGGGCCCAGGATCATGATTCATGGGTAAAGAGGTAGTAGACTTTGGAGCCATTGGAAGAAGTTAGAATTATATCCTAGATACAACATGAGGTCATGCTGTTGTTGTTGTTAAGTGCCACTGAGTTGGTTCTAACTCATAGTGAACCTGTATAAGGGTTCCCAAAGAGTGGCTGGTGAGCTTGAACCACTGACCTTGTGGTTCAAACCGACCTTGCAGGCCAGTGCATTAACCCACAGCAGCACACCAGGACTCCTAAAAGGGCTTAAAAAGGTGTTAAGGATTGTTAAGAATGTGTCTCTCTAAAATATGTGTTGCCATAAATACTAAAGTAGTTAAGGACTTGGTTTTATTTG
>NW_006408732.1:3907535-3908046 GCF_000296735.1 Chrysochloris asiatica
CAAAACGGATCTATTGGTTCTTTTGGCAACCCATGGCACTTTCAATATTCTCCTCCAACACCATAACTCAAAAGCATCAATTCTTCTACGGTCTGGTTTGGTAAAGTAGAGGGTCATGTTAAAAGAGGAAGACCCTAATGAGATGCACTGACACAGTGGCTGCACCAATGGGTTCAAGCATAGCAGTGATTGTGAGCATGGTGCAATAGTGGGCAGTGTTTCATTCTGTGGTATATAGGATTGCTATGGGTCAGAATCAACTTGGTGGTACCCAACAACAACAAAATACATGTTGGAATCATAACCTTTATACTGATGAATGTAATCCTATTTGGAAAGAGGGTTTTGTATTGTTAATTATATCATTTCTGAGTAAGTGGTGGTGATGGTTACGTGCCCTCAAGTTAGTTCCAACTCATAGCAACCCTGCTCTGAATGGGATCACATTAGGATGTCCTAGATAGAGTGACATAATGTGTGGAACAAAACTCACAAACTATTTTAAAAAGAA
>NW_006408732.1:3909291-3926828 GCF_000296735.1 Chrysochloris asiatica
AACAAATCATTGGTTTTACAGAATTCTATCATGCATTCTTCAGCATCATTGATTTTGCAGAATTCTATCATGCCATCTCCAGCATCATTTCTATCACCAAGGCCATATTTTTCAACTACTGATTCTTCCTCTTTGTTTCCAACCTTTGCATTCCAATCACCATTAATGGTCAATACATCTTGATTGCATGTTTGATCAACTTCAGATTGAAGAAGTTGGTAGCATTCTTCTATTTCATCCTCAGTGGCTTTAGTGGTTGGTTGGTGCATAAATTTGAATAATAGTGGTATTAACTGGTCTTCCCTGCAGGTGCATGGATATTATCCTATCACAGACAGTGTTGTACCTCATGATTGATCTGGTTACGTTCTTTAATGACAATGAATGAAACACCATTCCTCTTCCATCTGTCATTTCTGGCATAGTAAACCATGTGATTGTCAGATTCAAACTGGCCAATACCAGTCCATTTCAGGTCACTAATGCATACAGTATTGATGATATTAGGCCATATCAGTGTTAAAACCAAAAAAACTAAGTCCTCTGCTGTCAAGTCAATTCCAGCTTATAATGACCCTGTAGGACTGAGCAGAGCTGCTCGACAGAGTTTCCCAGCATGTAAATCTTTACAGAAGTAGACTGTCACATTTGTCTTCCATGGAATGACTGGTGGGTTCAAACCACCGACCTTTTGCTTGGAAGCTCACTGTTTAACCCACTGTATTGTCAGGCCACCTTTACCAGTGTTCAGGTGTGCCTTCAACCTACTCCCTTCGAAAATCTAAAGGGGGCAGATTAGGAACAGAGAAGCCAGCATTAATGGGGAAGGACAGAGGCCATATGGAGATCTCCAAGGAACACCGAGAACTTGAAGACTTTTCTCCCAGAGCAGACAGAGCCTTACCCTAGAGCTCGTACCCTGAATACAGACTTCTAGCCTTGCAATCTGGGAGAAGATAAATTTCTGTTCACTAAAGCCACCCGCTTATGGTATTTTTGTTACAGAAGCACTAAGAACCCAAGACAGGAAGCCATATGTGTGATTCACCAACTGTAATGGCTCCTTCCTTAGCCCCTGGATGTCTGTTTATACTAAACAAGCCTCTTAAACTGTCACTATGTCTGTAGATCTCTGCTGATCCTCTCCAAATGAAGGCTCTCTTTCCTTTATGTTCTTGCAGCATTTTATACATGCCTTTCTTTTGTTACTTTGGGAGCACAGTGGCTCCATATGATAAGCACTGGACTGAGAACCACAAAGTTTACAGTTCAAGGCCCTCAACCACCTCTTGGGATAAAGATGAGGCTCTCTGCTCCTACAAAGACTTAAAGCCTTAGAAATCCTCTATATTGTCCCTATGAGTCAGAGCACAAGGGCCCTAACAACAACAACTTCTGGTATAATTATTTGATTACAAATCTCTATAAATGGAATGTAATACCCTCCAGGATTATTACTGTTGTTAGGTGTCAAGTCAGCTCTCCAGTCATGGAGACCCCATAATGTGATCACACCATTGTGATTCATAAGGTCTTTGGCTGACTTTTCAGAAGTAGTTTTTCAGTCCTTTCTTCCTAGTCTATTCTGTGTAAGCTATTCTGAAACTTGTTCAGCATCACAGCAACAAGCAAGCCTCCACCAGCAGATGGGAGGTGACTAGAATTTGAGGTACATTGGATAGGAATTGAAACTGATGCCTCATGAGCTATCTTTGCCCTCACCATATTTTAGTCAGTACTTGTTAAATGCATGCTGAATGGATATACATATTTTTAAAAATTATTAATAGAATTAGATGAATTCATTCATTCAGTTATCTTTAAAACAGGAACAACTAAGAATGAGGTCATAGTCTTAAGATATTTATACTCAGTAAAATTTACTTAGCAAATGCTAGTGCCCAGATCTGTTTACATGATGAATATGTATGCTGCATGTATACAGAGCACCAAATGTGAAGCTGATCTCTCTCTCTTGTTCTTTCCTATATTGGACATGGGAGTGGCTTGTTCCATGGCCAGGCACGACAACAGACAAGATTTCTATTTCAATATGGGACTGGGCTGAGCTGTCATTTCTTAGGATGATATACTCCCACTGTGTTTTGCAATTAATTTCTAATTTCTAACGGAACATATGTTACTGCAAATTATCTCTTTTTGCAGGCTAACTTTACATGTGACTTTTATTACATTAGGGCTATTATGAAAAATAAAAGGTCACTCTTTCACTTTCCACCATACCTTCTCTTAGTGATACATTGTAGATCATGCCGGGTTTGATTTGGATATTGTGAAAATTGAGGTAAGTTTAAAAAGAGGAGAAGTAAAGAAAACCATCTTCTTATCTCACATCATTTATTTGGAAAGGTCCCTGACTTTTCTGGTGCAGAACAAGACATGTGTTGTCTTGCCCAGCAATTCACATCAAAAATGTAAAGGAACACATTACTTTACTTTTAGCAATTCTATACTGAAACCCTACTCCCTAAACAACAAAAAAACTTTCTTTTTGCATTGGTAAGACAGAGATATAAAATTGTGTTAACATTTGTTTCTAACCTGTGCAGTTGTTTTCCAACTAGGTGTTGAAAGTACTTCCTACAGAAAATTTCTTGTGCAAGAAGCATTGTCAGACTCCAAACAGTGGATACAGATACCTATGGGGTCTGCCTTCAGTTCAAATTCTGCCCTCAGGTAAGGAGGGCGGTGGGCAGTCTTCGTTCTTTGCCTGTTCCGTGTGGCTAAGTTTCTGCTATTATCAGAGAATTAGCACATTTGTTCAGCAGGTGCCCTTAGATTCATCAGTGAGTCTATAGTTCACATTTACTAAGTGTCAAGTAGTGGCGCTAATGGCTAACTCACTCAGCTGATACCCCAAGAGCTGGAGGGTCAAGTCTTTCCCAAAACTGTCTCAGAAGAAAAGTTTGGCGAACTACTTCAGAAAATCAGCTCTCAAAGACCCTATGGAACAAGTTCTACTCTAAAATACAAGTCAGACCAAGTTAATAGCAACTGGTTTTTAATATAGAAACAGCCCAAACTTTAAGCAAAAACAGTTGTAACATACCTTCGTTTTGTTTCTTATCCACTTTGAGGCAACTAGGGAGCTCTGTGACTCTGTAGGACAAGCATTGGACTGCTAACTATAAGGTTGGTGGTTTAACCCAGAGGTCACTCCAAGGAGAAAGCTGCTTTCTGCTCTCATATAAATTTAAAGCCTCAGAAATGCTATAAGGGATCACCACTCTGAGTTGGAATACGGCAACAACAGGCCAGCTTTAATTCTCATCTCATAAATGACTACAAACCATTTGTCAACTTTTAAAGTACTGTCAGAAAACAGGGGTAAATTTCCAATGAGATGTTCTTGTTGATGAAAAATGTTTCTATCTGAAACTCAACTTCACTGTCCCTTGTTTTCTTAACGTGTCAAGTGGGAATTAATAATATTTGTTGTATATAACTCATGAGGCTATGATGAAATGATAAATTTGTGAAAGCAAAGAATGTTGCATGTAATCATATGAGTTGCATACCCTAGGAGATCTATCTGACAAGTCTTGTTTTCAACTGGAGTCGAAAGCGAAGTAATTGAAAGGGAGAAATGCAACATGAGACAGGGAAAGGATGGAAAAGGCTTTGGGAAAGGTGGGTTCATCTTGAAAGAGAGGAAGAATAAGCAATAGAACCCTCAGGAAATATATGAGCAGCTATATAAGCCAGTTCCAGCATTTCCTAGAGGTCTCGCCCTCTCAAGCTGTCTCCTTGCAATCTCCACAAAACAACAAAACCCGTTAGGAAAGTGATTGGAAATAACTTGAAAACATTCACTAAGAAGTGAAGTTTGGATGCCTAGCAGACCACACTCCTCATCACAGCCCCAGATGAGGCCAGGTTTCTAGTCTTTATGCAAGTAGTATCCATTCCAGAGACAGTTTATAAAACAAGTTCATCGTAGCAAGCTCCACTTTTTTACCCTTTTAATCCATTCTTCTCTGGATTTCTGCCCTCAAGCTGCTTCCCTCCACCAAATAAAGCCTTTACACTCTGGAATGAGAACATCTAGATCCTGCTGTGGTGCTGTAGAATAAGCACTAGACAGCTAACCACAAGGTCTGCGGTTCAAACCCACCAGCAGCTCCATGGAAACCCTATACTACGGTTACTATGAGTCAGAACCGATTCAATGGCACTTAATAACAACAACAATAACAAGACTCTCAATATTCTGTATTTGAGGAATTCATAAGAGAAGAGATTCAAGTACAAACTTTAACCTCCTGGATACTCAGAGATAGACAAATTAACAGGAGATCAGCAACTGGATTTAAAGGATTAGCTGCATATATAGCAACATGTATGTATAAGGGGGCTTCAAAACTTCATGGGAAATATCCATTATCTTTCCATTCCATATTTCCAGGAACTTTTTGAAGCACACTTTTAATTTAAAAAACAGTACTTAGGAAGCAGAAAAGAAAAACACATCCACCCACTGATATTTATGAGTATTTAGAATACATACACACAAAATAATATACATTGAATTTATTAGAATATATACTTAAGGCAGGGAATTAGAGAGAAAAGGAGTGAATATAGAAAATAGGAATAAGAAAGATAGATTCATGGAGATGGAGGATACAGAGATACAGACATGGACAGACAGACAGATAGAAAAGTAAGTGAATACTCTGGTCCTGGTCAATGGTGAAAATAATCAATTAATTGACAGATATGATTAAATCAAGAATCTTCATTTGAGTCCCCACAAAAAAACATCAAACAAACAAAAAAAGCATTAAATAAGATTCCATTTTACATCAATCCAGCTAACAAATTTACGAATAGTAAATACAATAATAATACTTAGTATTGGTAAGGATGGTGAAAGCAGGTATTCAGACATTTCTGGCAGGGGTGAAAAAACATTTTAAGAGAATAATATTTTAATATGTGTCCAGAAGTTTTAATATATACATATATACAGTTGGACCCATAGTCCTGGTGTGGCACTGAAGGCTAATGCGCTGGTTCGAACTGGTTTGAACCTCAAGGTAGGCGGTTCAAGCTCACCATTTACTCCTTGGAAACCCTATACAGGGTTGCTATGGGTTGGAACAGACTCGATGGCAATTAACAACAACAACAACAATTGGAGCTAGTAATCACATGTCTATGAATTTACACTAATCAAATATGTTTTCCTCAATTTCTATTAAAATGTTCTGTTGTTGGTTTTCATAGAGTCACTTCTGACCCATGGTGACTCCATGTGTGTCAGAATACAACTGTGCTCTATTAGAGTTTGCAAGGCTATGAACTTTCCAAAGCAGATGGCTAGGATTGTCTCCCAACCCACTGGGTTAAGTTCAAACCACCAGCCTTTCAGCTATAAGTCAGGAGTTTAGCCATTTGCGTCACTCAAGGTTTCCTTCATAAAAACCAGTCTACATCCTGGTTACTTATCATAAAGGAAATATTAGGAACAAATGTTAAATAGATGAGTGACTCAGTCATACAAAGAAAATTATATAACAGCTTAAAAATGATTATTATAGAAGGATTTATAATATGGGAGAGCAGGCAATAAAAGTGTATATCAAGTATGATTTCAGTTTTGAAAAATAATTATAAGTGTATCTGCATATACAACACACACACACAGAGATATGATAAATCATGAAGATATACAAACCCAAATACTGACAGTAGCAATTTGGGAGGGGGCAGTGGCAGGATGGAGGGTTGAGTTAGGAATTTTAGCTGATTTTTTATTATGCATTATATTTTTGTGCTTTTATCTAACTACTTTTTGAAATGAACAAATATGTTTGGTTATGAGAGGGAAGTTACTGAAGTAGGGAAAAAAAGTGTGTACATGTGTATAGTCCTTTTCCCTGAGGGACATGTAGGTTTGTTGTTGTTGTTAAGTGCCGTTGAGTCGAGTCTGACCCATAGTGACCCTGTATAGGGTTTCCAAAGAGCAGCTGGTGAACTTGAACCGCCGATTTTGCAATTCAAATGGTTTTGCAGTCTGGCGTATTAACCCACAGCGCCACACCAGGACTCCAAGGGACACGGAGGAAAGTGATGGTTAATCTAATAACCACGTTTGCGACACACCTGAACTAATGTCCAGTCTTGAGTAACAAATTTGAAGTTCTAGGAGGGACTTCTGTAGACACACAAAGCCTGAACCAAAGAAATGATTTCTAAGCTGGCTGTGGTTGTTAAGGGCAGTCGAGTAGGTTCCCACTCATCTCAACACTGTGTAGCTGAGAGAGGTTTTAGAAAGTTGGCTGAGGAGTTATTTTACAAGCAGGCTATGTGTTTATTGGTTGTTAAGTCAGAGGATGAAGGCAGATGTTTACTTTGCCTGTATATACCTTATAACCTGGCTCCTTTCTGGCACCAAGTACACATTTGCTTGTTTAGAATTTCAGGAATCAAAGACATAGACTTTTTTCACATGGATTCAGCTCACCAAGCACATTCACTTTCTCTTTCCTCTTCTCTATCTACACTCCTAAACCTACAACACAAAGAAAATGTATTACTCCCCCTCCCCGCAGTGTTTTCAAAGGCCTATCTTGATGAATCAAATGGACTTATCTTCCCTTTGTCCACTGTGACCAGTGGTAAAGTACAGCTTTTAAGATTTCCTCACCATCACCTTCTACACCAGTTGCCTGCATGTCAATTTCAGCTAATAGTGATCCCTTGTGTGTTACAGTAGGACTGTGTTGTTCCATTAGCTTTTTGATGGCTGATTTATAAGTAGATTTGTTGTTGTTGTTGTTAAGTGCCATTGAGTCGGTTCCGACCCATAGCGACCCTGTACAGGGTTTCCGAGGGTGTAAATCTTTACGGGAGTAGAAAGCCTCATCTTTCTCCCACGGAGCGGCTGGTAATTTCGAACCGCTGACCTTAAGGTTCGCAGCCCGATTCGTAACCACTCCTTTTTTCTGAGAAGCCCCTGGGAAAATTTGAATCTCAAATCTTTCGGTCAGCAGTTGAACATGTTAACCATTTGTACTATCCAGGGACTACTGACTTTCTTCCCCAGACCTTGCTAATTAAATAGTTATGCATTTCTTCAAATAATATCTAGAGAAGTCCATAAACATTTATTAATGATACCATGGAGCTCTGGTGTGGCACTGTGGGATAATGCACTGGACTGCGAGGTCGGTTTGAACCACAAGGTCAATGGTTCAAACTCATCAGCCACTCCTTGGAAACCTATACAGGGTCACTAAAAGTTGGAATTGACTCGACAGCACTTAACAACAACAATGATGATACCTTAGGCTTTGGATGAGAAAGTCCTCTGACTTGCTGGCAGCATTTGCATGGTCCGCTCAGATCTTGGCAGCATTAATAGAGAGGGGCTGTGAGCTTTGTGGGCAGAACAGACATGGAGGGGAATAAGAAACAAGGTAGTGTTCGGGTGGGGAAAAGCAAAGAGAAAGAATGCATGTCATACGGTCCAGCTAAAATAACTGACAACCCTAGAAGCTGGGCAGAAAGCCAGAAGACTTGTCACTAGTTTGTAATCCATAACTGAAATATTTTGGGGTTCAGATTTTCAGAAAGAATGGGATCTGTCTAGAAGATAAACTCTCCTGCATTTGTGGCAGGCTGTCTTGGCTGGTACACGATACTTCTGTCTTGTCATTTGTCTTTTGGCATACACATCAAGGGGTCATAAGCAACAAAAATGCCAAATACAGCCAGGCTCTTGCTAGAGCAAATGGCCCAGGCAAAACAACCACCACCTGTCTTTTCCTCCTTCTATCAATTTGTCCTTTACTGCACACTCCAAGAGAGATTGGACTTGGAATACCATTGTCGCCTGCTTCACTGGGTCTGACTTGCATAAGACTTATATTCTAGTGAGACAATCATGCTGGCTGACCTTCTGAATGGCTTTAAGAACTCCATCACCAACTACCCAAGTTCTAATGGCTGGGCTTTTGCTTTTACCTTTTTTGAGTCCTTTCCCAGATCTGATAAGGAACTCAAGTATTTTAAAGAGGAGACAAATGAAAATAAGAGAAGGGTTGGAAAAACGAGCAATCTATAATTTTCCCAAGGAAATAGCTAGCCAGAAATTGCTGACAGGGAGTAAATAATAGAAGATAAATGAAAAACACGTCACCCATAAGCCAAAGTCGAGGCATGCCTGTACATTCCTGTCATTTCACCTTCATTTAATGGTTTGACACGTTTTTGTTTTTTTTTTTCTCAATGAGTAAGTATACCAGAGGGCCCCTTGATGTAGAGAATTTGGAAGTATAACATGTGTTCCTGTCTCAACAAGCAACCATGTTCCCTAATAATACCCTTTATGATCCTCTTTATAACACTGTTATTGTGGTCCACTACATATCCTACAGTGCCACACCAGGACTCCTGTTTAGCGTATTAATAGTAATAAATTCACAGAGTGATGTTGTTGTTGTTAAGTGCCTTCAAGTTGGTTGTAACTCATAGTGACCCTGTATAGGGTTTCCAAGGAACAACTGGTGAGTTTGAACCACTGACCTTGCAATTCGAATCAACCTTACAGTCTAGTGCTTACACTATAGTACCACACCAGCATTAATAGTTATAAATTCAATGAGTGATAACTATCTGAAATTATCTTAGTTATGTACTTTTTGCCATCACCATTGTCCCATTGCCATAGTAAGCTCTTTAATTAACCACAGGGAAGTTGTCTATCTGCTTCACTGCTTGTCCAGGCACCTGGAATGGCCCTGGTACACAGAAGGAGTTCAACACGTACTTATTTCATGAACAGAGTGGAGGAAACTGGGATATCACTTCAAGCAATAAGTTCCCTTTACAAGACAATCAGCAATTAAATGAGAGGCCTTAATTGCTATTGAACGTCAGGGAAGGTTTCAAGGAAGAGCTGATTGGCTTTGTGATTAGCTTTGAGTTGCTCATAGTATTTAGGGAGCACTGTTGGTTCAGTGACAGAATTCTCACCTTCCAGGCAGGAGGAGACTGTGGGTTAGAATTGTGCCTGTTGCTGTGTTGATGAACAGATTTCATCAGAACTTGCATACTAAGCAGACAAAGAAAGACAGGCCTAGTCACCTATTTCCAAAAAGCAGTCAATGAAAATTCTGTGGATTACAATGGTCCAATCTGCAACTGATCATGGGAAGGCAACATTTCCTTCCATGGAATACGGGGTCGCCATGAGTTGGAGTAGACCTGAAAGCAGCTAACAACAACAATTAACAAAGAGCAGAACAAGATGAGTGGTAGTTGAGGCAGGAATCCCAAACTGAGTATGTGATCTGGCAATGACATTGGGACCAACCCTACAAATCTGGTGTATGCTGAATAGACATCATGAACACTAAATTGACAATGATTATCCCAACAGATGCATGCGAAAGCTGGACAGTGAATAAGGAAGACCGTAGAAGAATTGATGCCTTTGAGTTATGGTGCTGAAGGAGAATATTGAAAGTGCCATGGGGCTACCAACAGAACCAATAGATCCATTTTGGAAGAAGTGCAGCCATAGTGCTCCTTGGAAACCAAGATGGCCAAACTTTGTCTCTCATACTTCATGCATATTGTCAGGAGGGGCAAGTCACTGGAGAATGATATCATGATTGGTAAGGTGGAGGGTCAGAGAAAAAGAGGAAGACCCCTAATGAGATGGATTAGCCAAGTGGCAGTATTGATGGACTCAAGTGTGGCAACAATAGTGAGGTTGGCCCAGAATCGGGCAGTGTTTAATTCTGCTGTGCATAAGGTCGCTATGGGTTGGTACAGACTGGATGGCGCTTAAAACAACAACAATCCGAACAGAACAAAGAGGGGTTCTGTCTTCTACTTCTTTAGAATTGTAGATTCATATGTACCTTAACCAAAAGGCTTGCCCAGGGCAGGGCTAGGATGGGATAAGCTTTAATGTGATGCCATGACCCATTAAGCCCTCCTTGCTGTGGACCTAGATCCAAGGGGTCAGTGCTTCTTGTCCACAAATGATTAGGCTGCTCTTGTCAAGCATAGTTCCAACAAATAATTAACTTTAAATGTTTTTCTGCTCAAACCACAGCTTTTAAATGTCAGTATCAGGTTAACATCTTATATGTAAATTATACAAGTTTGCTTATCACAAGTTTCCTCTTAAATGTTCCACAATATTGACTAAGACATAAACAACTGGCAATCCCCCATCATTTAATCTAAGAGCATTTAAAGGAATAAAAATTATTTTGACTTGTTATGAAGAATACAATCAACTGTTCTCTGTTGTTTTTATCTCTCCATGGACATAAAAACAGATTTTGTTTTAACGCAAACATTAATGACACACAAAAAAAATCTTTGTTTCTTAATGCAAGATCATTGTTTTTCAATCCCATAGTTTGAAAAAGAAAGGAATGGTTTCAACAAAAACAAGAGTTGCCTTTTATTTTATTGCATACATGCTATGGTCCAGACATAATATATCAGTACCTTTCTAAACATTTGAACATCATTTCTAACCCTCATAATAGTGCTTTAAAGTAGATAATGTTGTTGTTGTTGTTGTTAAGTGCCTTCGAGTCGGTTCCGACCCATAGCGACCCTGTACAGGGTTTCCGAGGGTGTAAATCCTTACGGGAGTAGAAAGCCTCATCTTTCTCCCGCGGAGCTGCTGGTAGTTTCGAACTGCTGACCTTATGGTTCGCAGCCCGATTCGTAACCACTACGCTACCAGAGCTCCTTAAAGTAGATAATACTACTCCTATTTTATATTTGAGGAAACTGAGGCTCATAAAGATGGCATGATTTACCTGGAGCCATATAATAGTAATAAAACTGAGACTCAAAATGTCCCACTGTCCCATTCAGATCTGAAAACTGTTAAATTGCTTAATTCTTTTAGCTTCAAAATCTAAGACCACAGAACATTCTAATATAGAATAAGCTACACAGGATTTTGCTTCTGTGATTTTTATTCTTTGTTTTTACTACTTTTTAAGCAACAGCTAACCTTGCCCTGACTCCAAGCTCATTACAGGCAGACAAAGTCTTATTTAACTTCCTGTCTTCAGAAGGTAAACAATGTTTGGAAGAGAATGACCAGAGAAAATGGGGAAAGGAAGCAGGGAAGAAGGGTAATGGGAAGCAGTAATCCAAGTCTCTAGCACAGAGAAAAAGAGGAAGACCCACAGCAAGATGGACTGGCAAAGTGGCAGCATCAATGGGCTCAAGCATGGCAACAATTTTGAGGTTGGCCTAGGATCAGGCAGTGTTTCATTTTGTTGTGCATAGGGTCGCTATGAGTCGGTACCGACTCGATGGCACCTAACAACAACAACAAACACATATGCAGAGCTAACTAGGTAACAGGGAGCCTTGGTGTGGTGCTATGGGTTAATGCGCTAGACTGCAAAGTTGGTTTGAACTGCAAGGTCAGTGGTTCAAACTCACCAGTAACTCCTCAGAAACCCTATACAGGGACGCTATGGATCAGAACTGACTCAACAGCACTTAACAACAACTATCTCACAAAGAGTTCTGGAGGCAGTGCTAGCACTGGGTTACTGAGAGATCAAAGTTCAAACCTACCAGTTGCTCTGTAGAAGACAGATGAGGCAGTCTGCTTTGCTTAAAGAGTTATGAAACTCTATGGGTCACTATGGAGTCCTGGTGTGGTGCTGTAGGCTAATGCGCTGGACTGCAATGTCAGTTTGAACTGCATGGTTGGCAGTTCAAGCTCACCAGCTGCTTCTTGGAAACCCTATACAGGATAGCTATGGGTTGGAACCGACTCAACGGCACTTAGCAACAACAACAACATGGGTCACTATGGGAGTCCTGGTGTGGTACTGTGGGATAAAGCACTGGACTGCAACATTGGTTTGAACCACAGGGTCGGTGGTTCAAACTCACCAGTCACTCCTTGGAAATCCTATACTGGGTCACTGTGAGTTAAAACAGTTTAGACAGCACTTAACCATTATGAGTCGGAGCACACACAACGGTACTTAACAATAACACAGAGCAGTTCTATGCTAGTCTGTAGGGTCACCATAAGTCAGAATTCACTCAACGTCAGTAGCTAAAAAGGTGGTAGTGTGTGAATTCATTCATTTAATCCTCACTGTAGTGTTATGAAGCATCACATTAGTGTTCCTGTTTTATCCATAAGGCAACTGAAACACACAGTCAACTAGTATGTTGCAGCTTGTAAATGACAGAGCCAAGATTAAAATTCAAGTGGTTTGGCCCCATAGATTAAGCTCTTAACCACTCGGCCATGTGTTTTTCTACTTCTGAGACTGAAGAATGAAGGCAACATTTATCAGGGGTACACATGGCTCTGTGGAGCTCTGGTAACGTAGTGGTTATGAATCGGGCTGCGAACCTCAGAATCAGCAGTTCAAAACTACCAGCTGTTCTGTGAGAGAACTAGGAGGCTTTCTGCTCCCGTAAAGATTTACAGCCTCAGAAACCCTGTGCAGGGTCATCAAGAGTCGGAACCGACTCGAAGGTACATAACAACAACAACAACAACAACAATGGCTCTGTCCTCAGACCTTTGTAAATAATGTAATATTTAAGTAGGCAAACCAAATGTTAATACCCATGTAAAAATGAGTTAAATCTTTTTGTTCTCTGCTCAAAGGCTACAGGCTTTTAAGCTACTGATTTTAAACTAACCTTCTATGGTGTGTGATAGGTTGGTTGTCTTAGTTTTTTTCTATGGGCTCTAATATGTGAGATCTGTGTGCATATTGCAATGCTCCTTCTAGAGTGGAACAGAGGTTGACCATAAACAGGAGCAAAACAAGCAAGGAAGAATGTTCTGAAGCCATGGTGAGTTTAACTTGGTCCAGATTTAGGTTTGATTCCTGGGTTTGAAAGAAGCAATGGAGTTAATCACAACTCTGGTAGAGGGAAGACAATAAATCCAGAGCAAATGGTACTCCAAGTGCCACACAGCAGGCTTCTATTTGCTGTGGTTGGGGGGCATCTACACACGTGGGAAGTCCATGACCATCAGGCTAGGGGTGGTTAAGAGACAGGCTAGGTAGGACATGGTGGCAGAAACCAAAGTAGAAACCCAGTTTTAGGACCTGAAGTCCATGAACTCAAAGAAAGGGGGATAATGTGGGCAACAGGAAATTTGGGACCAGATCTAGCTGGGAACCAAGGAAGTCTGATGGTAAAGCAGATACCTGTGGGCCATGTCTAAGTAGCTCTGGTAGCATAGTAGTTACAAGTTGGGCTGATAACCTCAAGGTTAGCAGTTTGAAACTACCAGCCCTTCTGTGGGAGAAAGATGAGGCTTTCTGCTCCCATAAAGATTTACAGCCTTGGAACACTATGAGTCGGAACCAACTCCATGGTACATAACCACCACCACCACCACGGGCCATGTCTAAGAACTGAAGTCTGTGGGCTAAGAGGTTGATCACTCCTTTTGTTCTATGTTCTATCAGTTAAGGTCTGCTTTCACATTCCTGTCTCCTACTTAGATTTGTATAAAATCAGAGGTTGTGCTGAGCCTTAAGGGACAGTGATTAAAGCATCACACTCCAAAGTTGGGAAAGGCAGAGGAAATGGTATGGGCTGCATAATGTGATTTATGTTTTTAGTTTTTAGTTTACTCAAGCACCGGAATATGACAACAACATTAACATATATACATATGTGCATATGTATGCATGTGTTTGTGTGTATACCATTAAACTCAAGGAAAAAAATAATAAAATGATAGGGCCCTAAGGTTAAGGTTGTTTGGCAGGGCTCTACGTCTCTTTTCATCCTTCTCTGGTTCTCTGCACATGTTCCTTTGTTGAAGAGCCATCTTTATGTGCTGTGGGGCTCTGTCCTGTAGTTTTCATTCTGAATTTAGTCAACAAAGTGGGCATGAATATTAATCAGGTAATTTCTGATCATTAATTTCTTCATCACAGTGTTCACTTCTTTTGGTTTCGATGGGTCAAAAAAAGTGGCAAATTATCCCAATCATAACATAAATGACCCTGCAGCCAAGAGGAATCAATCCAGAAAACCTTTTGTTACTGTAAAATGAAGGCACCTTTTTGAAAAGTTTAACACGTACTGAAAGAGCACTGGCTGACTGACCGACCTTGATGTCGTGAAAAGTCACTAAAAATGGTACAAACACAAATATTGCAAACACACACACACATGTTATAATGCTGAGAAAGCTTATTTGGAAAGATAATTTGGGCAGTCAGCACCAAAATGGTATTATGGAAATTGATCACAATTTAATTTTTAAGATTTCTCTCCTTTTTCTTCTATCTCCCCTTCTGCTCTCTTCTTTCTTCTTATTTTATGCATAAAAATGCAACCAGGCTGAACTAAAGCAAATTGGTTTAATTCCCTAGAGGGAGCGTGAACAAAATTTCCCAGCAGCTTTCTACTAGTGGCATTTGTGTGCGAGTGTGTGGATGGAATGTAGAAGCAATGAGCTATGTAAACCAGTAATCAAATGAAACAGCGTCATTTCAAAGTGCCCTAAAACAGCATTAACACCACCAATTAAAATACTAAGCATATGATAAAGGAAAATGGTGGGGGGAGAGAAAGCAAATACATATGCAATATGTGTGTGTGTGTATTTGTGTCACACAAACGGCGGTGGTAGGATAGAGAGTAGAGACTATCTAGGGAGAATTAATTTCCTTTAAAGGCATATTTTGTCACAGGAATGCTAGCAGGAGGTCCCTTTGATAGAACAGAAGAAAGAGGTAGAGAATACATTCAATAACTTCATCAAATTGAAATTTCAGCAGTTTACTTAAATTGCCCAACTATTAGACACTTACAAAGGCATTTGTACGTGCCCACTTGGAACCTGTTTTAAAATAACAGGTAAATAGAACAAGATAAGTCATAAATGTTAAGGGCTCTTTTTTCTTTTATTGCTGAAACTTCTCTAGAAACACTGGTCCTTCAAAAGTCACGAAGGGGTACTATGTTCATCCATTCACCATACAGTTGTTCACCAAATACCAGCACTTTGTGCAACTCTTGTTGCTAGGCACACAAAGATAGAGAAACATTCTCACAGCCCTCAAAGAGCCCTCAAGCCAACTCAGAAACTATTGCTTTCTATGTCTTATAATGGAGGGTGGCAGACCACAGGGCTGGCCCCAATATCCTCATAGCACAATGGCTTAAACATTACCAGGGATTCCCTGAAGGATGGCTTCCATAATCCTGTAGTTTGTTTATGATCATGACCTTCCTGGAACAGAAGGAACCTGCAGCCATCATTTACATAAGACTTTCATGTTATCTTAAAGCTCATTCAGCCTGTACATTTAATTAACACCATGCACTCATTATCCTCTTCTACTTTTCCCCATCCTGAAATAATTGTCTTGCAAATCTAACCAAGAACATAAAAGGAAATGAGCATATAAGCTGACCTTCAGATCTGTCTGCCTGTGATCCCCATCACAGCCCACCCCACTCAGCTGCAGAGCACAGCTGTCACGGGTCCCTGGCATGGCACCACGATCCTTCCCTCTGGCCCATGTCTACCATTTCAGATTTACCTGCTACCATATAGTCTCAGTCATAGGTTCCAGGCATAGCTGATGACCTGTCCTCTCCTACAGACAAACTTCTGTCCCTGGTCCCATCTTTACTTTCATCATTATCTCCTTCTCTCACTAAAAAATATATGTTTTGTATTTATTTTTTCTGTTTATACCCATAACTATGTTGTTGTTGTTGTTATGTGCCGTGGAGTCAATTCCGACTCTTTACGGGAGCAGAAAGCCTCATCTTTCTCCCGCGGAGCAGCTGGTAGTTTCGAACTGCTGACCTTGCGGTTCACAGCCCGATTCATAACCACTACGTTACCATAACTATACTAACTAGAAAGATGGTCTGGAGTCCTGGTGAAGCACTGTAGAATAAGCACTCAACCACAAGGTAGATTTGAATCACAAGGTCAGCAGTTTGCACTCAACTGCTAACTCAAAGGGCAGTAATTCAAACCCACCCATGGAAGAAAGACCTAGTGATCTACCTCCATAAAGAAAACCCTAGGGAACAGTTGTACACTGTAACACTGGGGAGTACCAAAAGTTTCAATTGTTTCAATGGTCATGGGTTTGGAGAAATATATATGAGAGGCTTCAAAATTTTCATGGAACATTCCTGCAATAATGGAATCCTGGTGTGGCGCTGTAGGATAAGCACAAGATCAAACCCACTAGCCGCTCCTTGGAAACCCCATACAGAATCTCTATGAGTTAGAATTGATTCAATTGCACTTAACAACAACAACATGGGTAGAGTTACATGGATAGATACACAGGCTGAAGAGTTGTGGAAGGGAGAGTGGGAGTACACCCTCAAATATATCAAGGTTTAGCAAAGAATAGTTGTATATGTGCATTTACCTTTGCTGTAAACATACCCATGAAGGTGGCGGAACAGACAGGAGGCAAAGTTATGAAAGCTTCTAAGATATTAGCAAACACCTTGAGAGAATGAGTTGATGCTGGGGCCTCAGGACCACAGTCCCAGGGGACAAAATGATCAGTTGGCATAACGTAGTCCACAAAGACAATATTCTACATTACACTGTGGTGAGTAGTGACTGGGATCTTAAGGTTCATAAAGAGCCATGTAAAATTGTAGCTATTGGTCTCTAGATGAAGAAGTGTGACGGAAACAATTGAGTCACTTAGAAACAATTGAGTCCAATGGATTAATGGACCATGTGAATATCAGTCACCAAGACCATGAGTCCAAAAGAATTAAATGGTGCCCAGCAACCACTACCAAAACTCTGAAAGGATCGTATTAGAATGTCTTGAATACAGGGGAAGTACATGTGAAATAAAGCTCAAAATCATAAAAATGACCATAGTTACTGATTAGAGACAGGAGCAATGCCAAGACTACGGCCTTTGGTCATCCTTCAGGTGTGGAAATGAACTTACCTCCATGGCTCAAATTTCAACCAAATAATAGAGAGTTTATAGAGGGAACAACAAAACTAGTGAGACCAAAAGAGCAACCTTTACTTAAGGATAAAACTTACAAGTATGAGGAAAGAAGGGGGAATGGAAACAGGAAATACAGGGAGAAAGTAGAATGAGTGATATTACCTTGAGGGGACTGCTCTCACTGAGCTCAAATGAAGTGCATGATTTGTTTAATGTAAAACTGATGACTTGCTCTGTAAACGCACTGAGATCACAATAAACAGATTTTTAAAGCTCATGGAAAATTTCCATTATCTTTTAATTACATTTTCCTCATGAACATTTGAAGCCCCCTTCCATATGTACGTCTACGTGTGTGTGTATAGATAGATAGATAGATAGATAGATAGATAGATAGATAGATAGATAGATAGATAGATAGTGGAGCTCTGGTAGCGTAGTGGTTACGAATTGGGCTGCGAACCTTAAGGTCAGTGGTTCAAAACTACCAGCCGCTCCGCGGGAGAAAGACAAAGCTCTCTACTCCCGTAAAGATTTACACCCTCGGAAACCCTGTACAGGGTC
>NW_006408732.1:3927090-3938052 GCF_000296735.1 Chrysochloris asiatica
ACACACACACGTAGACATACATACACACATACATGAGGAGACTTCAAAAAATTCATGGAAAATGGAATTAAAAAATAATGAAGTTTTTCCACAAACATTTTGAAGTCCCCTCACATATGTGTGTATGTGTGTGAATGTTGTAATTATTGCTGTTAAGTGCCATCGAGTTGGTTCCAACTCATAGTGATCCTATACAGAATTCCCACGGCTATAAGCTTTTATAGGAATAGAAAGTCTCATCTTTTTCCTGTGGAGTGGCAGGTAGATTCAAACTGCTGATGTTGTGTTTAGAAGGGCCAAGTTGTAACCCACTACTCTACCAGGCTCCTTATAAGCATAGTGGGTTATGAGTGAGTTGGGCTGCTAACCACAAGGTCAGTAGTTTGAATCTACCAGTCTCTCTGTGGGAGAAAAATGAGGCTTTCTGCTTCCATAAAGATTTACAGCCTCAGAAACCTGATACAGAGTCAGAACAGACAATGATATACTACCACCTATATGCGTAGTGGTTACAAATCAGGCTGTGAGCCGCAAGGTCAGCAGTTCAAAACTACAAGCCGCTCCGCGGGAGAAAGATGAGGCGGTCTGCTCCCATAAAGATTTATAGCCTTGGAAGCCCTGTGTTAGGGTCGCTATGAGTCAGAACTGACTCCACGTCACATAACAACAAGAACGTATACATATACATATATAAGGAGCTCTGGTAGTGTAGTGGTTATGAGTCGGGCTGCCAACCTCAAGGTCAGCAGTTCGAAACTACCAGAGGTTCCGTGGGAGAAAGATGAAGCGCTCTGCTCCCGTAAAGATTTACAGCCTTGGAAACACTGTGCAGGGTAGCTATGAGTCGGAACTGACTCCATGGTACTTACCACCACCAACAACATATATGTATATGTTAAGTGCCATAAAGTTGATTCTGACTCATAGCAACCCTGTATAGGGTTTTTGAGGAGTGACTGGTGTGTTTGAACCACCAACGTTGAAGCCGAAGCTAACCTTGTAGCCCAGTGCATTATCCTGCAGCACCACACCAAGACACCAGTATACCTATATATATATAGAGAGAGACAGAGACAGAGACAGAGAGAGAGAGGGAGAATGAGAGAGCAAGTGATTCCTGGTAGAGTAGTGGTTCCAAGTCAGACTGCTAGCCTCAAGGTCAGCAGTTTGAAACTTCCAGCCATTCCATGGGAGAAAGATGAGGCTTTCTGCTCCCATAAAGATTTATAGCCTTGGAAACCCTATGGAGAGTCACTGAGTCAGAACCGACTCCACAGCACACTACCACCACCATACATATGTATATATGTATGTATAGAGATAGATGGATGGATGGATGGATGGATGGATGGATACATAGATATAGATAGATATAATGTCAGAGTAGATTTATATGCCTATTTTTATTTTATTTACACAACTTCCTTATTATGATGTCATTTTGTTTTTATTTCTCTTCTCTTTAGGCAAAGATAGATTTTAAAATGGAAAGAGATTTGTTCCTGTTTCAGTTAAGCACTGTATGTTTAAACTAGTAAGGAATATAACTTACAACATAATGGCAATCCTGATCTGAAAGTATGTTGTTGAATACTATTGTAATGACCAAAGCTTGTGTAGAAGAATTTATAGACATTATATTATATATACGTAGTGGTTACGAATCAGGTTGCGAACCTCAGGGTCAGCAGTTCAAAACTACCAGCTGTTCTGCAGGAGAAAGATAAGGCTTTCTGCTCCCGTAAAGATTTACAGCCTCGGAAACCCTGTACAGGGTCGCCATGAGTCAGAACTGACTCCACGGCACATAACAACAAAAAACACTTCACTGAAGCACTAAAGTTGTTGTTGTCAAGTGTCATCGATTCACTTCTGACTCATAGCAACCCTGTAGAGGGTTTCTGAGGAGTGGCTGGTGGGTTTGAACTGCTGACCATTCAGTTAGTAGTCCAGTGCTGATCCTACACTGCCCACACCAGGAAGCATTAACAAGACCATAAAAAACTGTGCATCATCTCCTTCAACCCACTGTTCTCCACCTCCCGTTAGGAGTTTTGTTCAGAGCTGCTTCTCTTACTTGAATGATCATCCCAGATCACCCTAGATAATGCTTTTCACAGAGGCTGCCCCCTGCCCACTTGCAGCCTGGCCGGTGATTACCTGCACAGGAGTGGCGATCTTGGTAAAAGTTGTGTGCACAGGTGGGCACACACTGCCCGTGTTGCATCAGTAGGGGTGGCTGGCAGGACGAGCATTCCAGCTCACTGGTGCATGTGGCGCATTGGGATTGGCAGGCTGGTTCCAAGCAAGGTCAGGAGAAAGAAAAAGGAAAGTCTGGTTAGCTCACAGATACCACCTCAATGCTGACTCTTACACAGCCCAATCTTGACACCCTGGGCTCACAGAGAACAAAACTCCAAAATAATGTTAACATCCAGCACGGATAAAGAGCGTATTTCATACCAGGCACTGCTCTAAATGCTTTATATATATATATATTAATGCATTTAATCCTCACATTAATCCTGTTGTTGTTGTAGTTGTTAGGTGCCATCAAGTTGGTTCCAACTCATAGAGACCTTATGAACAATAGAATGAAATACTGCCTTGTCCTGCACCATGCTCACAATTGTTGTTAAGGTTGAGCCCATAGCTGCTGCAACCGTGCCATTAAATCACATTGGAACTCTTCCTCTTTTTCACTGAGTCTCCACTTTACCAAGCATGAGGTCCTTCTCCAGGGATTGGTCTCTCCTGATAATATACCCAAAGTATAAGAGACGAAGTCTCACCTTCCTGGCTTCTAAGGAACATTCTATTCTGGCTGTATTTGTTCCAACACAGATTTGTTTGTTCTGTTAGCAGTTCCTGGTACATTTAATATTCTTCTCCAACACCATAACTTAAATGTGTCAATTCTTCTACGGTCTTACCCAGTCACTGTCCAACAGTCACATGCATATAAAGCTACTGAAAATACACATCAACCCTAGGATGTAGGTATTATCAATCACAGTTTTACAGATGAGGACCAAACTCAGAGAGGTTAAGTAACTTGCCCTGCTAAGTGCTGAAACTGGCATTCAAAACCAGGCAGTTTTGGGCTCTCAGTAATTCCCAATTTCTCTCTTCATCAACCTTTTAAAAGGAATACCCTTTTCCCTTTTCCTCCACACTCTATAGTTGTTGTTGTGAAGTGACTTCAAGTTGGTTCTGACCCATAGAGACCCTGTAAAGGGTTTCCAAGGAGCAGCTGGGGAGCTTGAACCACTGACCTTGCAGTTCAAACAGCTTTACAGTCTGGCACATTAAACACTCTATAGAAGAGGTGCAAATAACTTTCAAAATGGAGAAGTAAATAATTATAAAAATAATAAAAGTAGATAGCATTTATTGTGCCTTGCCTACATCCTGGACAATATTCCAAGTACTTTACATATATTACCTCATTTAATTCTCATAAAAACCTTCTGAGGTATATATAGATGTTATCCTATATTACAGATGTTGTTGTTTAGTGCCATCGAGTCAGTTCCAACTCATAGCGACCCTGTGTAGGGTTTCCGAGGAGTGGAACTTGAACTGCTGACCATGTTGTTCAAAACGACTTTGCATTAACCCTTAGCACCACACCAGATTTTACAGATAAGAGGCACCAAATGAAACCTACAGCCCCCAAGTTGATTCTGACTTACAGTAACCCTACAGCGACCTACAGAACAGAGTAAAACTGCCCAATAGTGTTCCTAAGGCTGTAATCTTTACAAAAACCAACTGCCACATCTTTCTCCTATGAAGCAGCAGGTAGGTTTGAATAGCCAACTTTTTCATTAATAGCCAAGTACTTTAAACATAGCACCAACAGGGTACAGGGGTTAAATACTTGCAGCAAGAATATGAACCTACACACTCTCCACTGGAAAATTAATCCTAGCTGTAAGATTACTATGAGTAATCCCTACAAGGTACAATAACCATGATCTGACTTCAAGCAAGCCAAACTCTCCTAGATAAGATCTGCTTCTCTGATGTATAAGAATCCCGAAATGTACATAAACTCATTCTGGCTCCTTTAGTAACCCACAGAGATAAGCTCTATTACCAATTATCTGTGTGATATAGCACAGGTCATGTAATTTCTCTGGCCCACAAGTTCCCCATTTACAAAATGAGACCATTCCAGTAAGTGATCTTTAAGTCCATGTCAAGTCTAATGTTCCACCCTAGACTATGTGAGTGCTTTAAGAAATGACACTAACTATTCTAATATTACAATCTGAAAATCTTCACAACAGAAACATCCAGACATGACTAACACTAACTAGTAACTATTCAGACCTCCTGTAAGCATCAGAAAGACCCATAAAATGTTAGCAGAAAGAGGTCTGCAGGTCATGAGACCAGATAACCTTCAGGCAACATGAATACTTTCTAGTGAATTCTGGATGTTGTGTGTTTTTTTTCTTTTATGATTTTCTCCTTGACAATATGGAACCTCATTTTGAGAATAGCAATTTATCCACCACACACCACCACCTCTGGATTGTCTGCCCAGAGTCATACCTAGACAGAGACTGCCGGCTTGGTAAAATCCCAGACCACAGCTGTTCACACACCGTCCATTCTGCAGTAACTTTGTGGGATCCTGGCAGAGATCACAATGGTCTGGAGACTGAGAACAGGTCAGGCAGTCTTTGTGGCAATGAGCTAAAATCCAGGACAAAGAAGAAAAGTCAGCAAAGACAATATGATTTATCTTGTATGCTACAGAAAAAACATACTATACGGTACACAGAATACAAAGAAAACACTAGAACTTACATAAGGAAAAGATCCCCCAATAATAATAACAATAATAATAATAATAAAAGCATTTCAATGCAAGATTTCAAAGAACATTTTTTTATCTGAAGCATTCTCACTAATTTGAAAGCAAGCACTAGACTGAAGCCCCAAATTGAAGGCACTAAAAACATTACTGAACAGACCCATTAATGTTTTTACCTGCTGGAATGCCTCTAGGAATGAAAACAACTAAATCCTAACGTATGATTTAAACATTCAATAATTGACCATTTCTTAGATGCTTTACTTAGCCATAGTTTTTTTAAGTTATTATTTTCTGAAAAATAATTAAGCCAGTTTCCTTTATTTTCTCTAAAATTTCAAATCTCATTCTCAGTAATTGGAACTATCATTGAAGTCAGTGGTAATTGTCAGCAAAGGAGTTTTTGAAACTGATTTTCAAAGTGTAACAGATAATAACATGCTAAATATTTGTTTTAGAAAGCCACTTTGGAGAAGGTACTGTAATTAAACTATAAAGTTGCTTGTTTCTCCCATGATAAGCTTTTCACAGAAACACAATGATTAGCCAAAGTAAGTTGAATGCAACCAGAGCAAGTGGCAATATGAAAAATTGGGGCCCACAGATGAAAACAATTAATTCTGAAATATGAATGGAAGAAAACGCCACTTCTCCAAGAAATACCAGACTTATAGGCAAATTACTGCTCAGCCACAGCAGCTCCAATTCATGCCAACAATGATTAACAGGAACTAATTCAACCCCAGGTGATTTGAGAGCAGAGTTGCAGAACAAGTAGATAAAATTTTCTTTTGGAAGAAATTAATGAGTCTTTAAATCTCAAAAACCCATTTGAGAACTCCAAAAGGAACCATCTGTTTAACAGTGCACCTTAAAAAAAAAAAAAGAAAAAAAAAGACAGACAAATAAAATATTTATAATAAACTTTGAGTAATTGCTTTTATATCTTCAGCAATGGAAGAGTTCTAACATACATACACTTAACTAAAATTTATAGACATTATGTCTTTTGATTTTCACAATAATTTGGTAAGACAGATAAAGCACATTTTATTGGTAAGAAAACTAAAGTTTAGAGAGAGGTAGTGACTTGCCCTAGGTCACATATTCATCGTCGGGGAGTTTGGGAATTATATGGACAAAGATTTATCAGTATCATTTGTTAAAAAAACATTAGGAAGAAACAAACCAAGGCCCACCAGGTGACTAAGTAACATGAAGGAGAAGAAAAGAGGATCCCTCTGAACTGTGTGGCAGTAAAAGTGTCTCCAAAGAAATACACTGGATGTGGACCTACCTGATGTGCAATCTGGACAACACTGCCCCTTCACCTTCATGGCTAGTGTGGCCACTGGGCAAGGTGGGCAAGAGGGCTCATAGCAAGTTACCTGAGCCCCCCAACACTCACACATCTTGCAAGGGCCCGCCTTCCATGTCTTCCCCTCCTACATGAAACAATAATGACATAGTTATGGGGTACAGTGATTCATTCACAAGACAGTTTGCTGGTAACGAGCTAACGGTTCCTGTGAGGAATGAGGTGATGAACAGCTGATACCATGTCAAATTCAGTTCTGAAATAGGGCAACAGGGAGCGAGACCAAAATGTAAAGGGTTAGCACCTCTTCCTATTTAAAATAACTGGGTTATTTTAATATGGTGAGAGTCCTTGGTTAGCAGGATTAGCTTGGCTGCTAACCTAAAGGCTGGTGGGTTGAACCCACTGAGAGGTACCTGTTGTGTTTACTTCTTAGAAAGACCTGATAATCTGTTTCTACAAGTTCATAGCCATGAAAACTCTGGAGCACAGTTCTACTCTGACATACATAGGATTGCTATTAGTCCAAATATACTCAGTGGAAACTATGGTGCTGGTGATGTGCCGTGGAGTCGGTGCTGACTCATAGCGACCCTGCATAGGGTTTCCAAAGCTGTAAATCTTTATGGGAGCATAACTCATCTTTCTCTCATTGAGTGGCTGGTAGTTTTGAACTGCTGACCTTGAGGTTAGCAGCCAGACTGGTTTGGTTTATTCTTTTTTCTTTCTTTTTTTTAAAGTAGGACCTAAGCACAGGCAGAAAAATATTTGTTGTTAGGTGCCATCGAGTCAGTACAGACCCATAGCGACCTTATGCACAGCAGAACGAAACACTGTCCGATCCTGAGCCAACCTCACTATCATTGCCACGCTTGAGCCCATTCATGCTACCACTATGCCAATACATCTCGCTGGGGGTCTTCCTCTTTTTCTCTGACCCTCCACCTTACCAAACATGATATCCTTCTCCAGTGACTGGTCCCTCCTGACAATATGTCTGAAGTATGAGAGACGAAGTTTGGCCAACTCTGGCTGCACTTCTTCCAACACAGATCTATTGGTTCTTTTGGCAGCTCATGGCACTTTCAATATTCTCCTCCAACACCATAATTCAAAAGCATCAATTCTTCTACAGTCTTCCTTATTCACTGTCCAGCTTTCGCATGCATATGAGGCTACTGAAAATATTAGGTACCCTAAAATACACTGTCGAAATCTTCAAGCACTACCATCATAGATGTTTCGTCATAAGCCAAAACCATTTTAAAAACTTTTTTCAACCTATTGCTCCTAAAAAGCACGATGGGAGATTACTCTGTACCTAGTGATTAGCAGGTCCCTTAAATACACTCTCTGTAATAACAGTGGGAAACTTGGTTAAAACCCTGAATTTCCTATGGCTACTGCAACAGTAGAGTCATTGTATTCTTAGAATTAAAGCTTTTGGAGACCCATTTTTAGTGGGCTGTAGATATGCCATGGGCTTACTCACAATAAAATATTCTTTTCAGCCAAGCAAATTATGGTAATAAACATTAGTACTTTGACAGAGAAGCCAAAGTGAATTATCAAGAGCAGCTCATTTTTGCTCAAATTTTCACTCAGCCTGGAGACAGGAAAGGGACAAAGCTTCCTACTGGAATATATTGGGGTCATGAAGGACATCAGAAAGAAGACAATAGGAGAGTGTATTTTAAAATAAAGTTCTGATTAAATGTTTATTAGGTCTGGAGACAATAGGAGAGTGTATTTTAAAATAAAGTTCTGATTAAATGTTTATTAGGTCAACTGGTGTTAAACAGTCCAAATGAGAGCTGATTTTAAAGGAATAAGGAATATTATCTTTTGAAAGCAGAAGTGCTCTTCTTCCATTTCAAGCTAGACAGAATCCTTGGCACTCTTGTTTTAAAAGCAAACCCCTAAACTGTAAGCTCACTTATAGGAACAAATACTCACACTTTCTTTTAAAAGAAACCTTGTAACATTACCCTGAAAACCAGTGAGAATGAACATTCAGTATAGTGTTTTCCAAACTAAAGATGTATTTTCCTCAGCATGTGAAATTCCACTGAAGATTAAGCAGAAAATCAAGAGAAAATCATCACTTTCTTTTGAAATGAAAATGTGTAGGGCCTTGTAGTTGAGGAATATTAATTCTCAACTGTGAAAAAAAATAATCTAAGACGAGGAGCAAGAGATCAAAATCTTAATTATCATCAAGACTTTTCATTTCTGACTATCAGGTCATCAGGCTTCATTGCTAAAAATACTAAAGCATAGCTTTTTTCCAATTTAGTTTATAAAGATCGTTACTTAAAACCATTTTATAAATATATATTCGTAACTTAAAAATCTATACTTACTGGAATACGTGTAACTTCACTGGCATTTGAGGACATCTGAGAACAGAGAGGAATTTATTTACTATAACATTAAAAACACACTTAGGTTGACCTATTCATTTGTTTATTACGAGTTACCCACTTTCACCCAAATAACTTATAGCTGCACTCACTTCTTATGAACAAAAATAAAATCTATCTATGCCAAAAACAAGATGAGAATACCAACATGGGGGTGAAGACAACGTGCCTAGGAAATGCTTTTGAATTCTTAGTCTCAGTTTGTGCCTAAGTACTTGTTTCTTCTCAATATGAAGAACTTCATAGTCAAGCGATCTAAACTTATAAGGGAATTTCTTTAATTTTGTACAGTAAGGGAACTGTACTTATTTTAAAATAACATGATTTTCTTTCATTCCACTGGCAGCTTAATTTACTTCCAAAAAGGTACAGGAAAAATAACGCTACCATTGTGAAAATAAAATTAGACATTTATAGTCATTGTTGGTAAGTGCCATGGAGTTGGTTCCAACCCATAGCAACCCTGTACAAGGTTTCTGAGGCTGTAAATTTTTATGGGAGCAGAAAGCTTCATCTTTCTCCTGCGGTGTGGCTGTTAGTTTTGAACTGCTGACCTTAAGGTTTGCAGCTTCATTCATAACCACTACACTACCAGAGCTCCTTTAATTGCCTCAACTCTTAAAAAAACAAGGATGACTACAGTGATGCGATGCCAGTATAAACAAATAAAGCCACTATCATATTAATACCTATTTTTAAGCATTTAAAAATTCTGCTAGGCATTGTTCTAAGTGTATTATAAGCCTCAACAGCCCTGTGAAGTAGACATTACTGTTACTCTCCATTCTACAGCTGAGGAAAAGTAACAAGTCGAAGGTCTTCTGTGGTAGAGTAGGGATTCAAACCTAGAGCCTGCACTGTTAGCAGTGCTAAAGGCTTAACACTGCTCGTTTTTTGCCTCCCCAGCAAATAGACAAACACTGACAGAAAGATAGATGAAATTTACTCAAATAACAAAGGGAGGTTTTGTTTGTTTGTTTGTTTGTTTGTATAGGAATGAGTTCATAGACCAAAGCATCTAGTCTAACTCTTATAATCCTACTCAGATTGGACAGCGAAGCTGGTGTATTTATGATCAACTGGCATACTTTCAAGAATTCATTCAATTGATCAATATTTTTAAATCCCTATGTACAGGGTCGCTATGAGTCGGAACCGACTTGATGGCACTTAACAACAACAACAACAATGTGGAAAATATGCACTGTATACAAGACAAAGTAGAAGAGAGTAGGATTTTTCCCCACTTTGGGTAATGTAATTAATAAAATGGTCCACCGGTGGCATAGTGGGTTATACCTTCAACTGCTAATCCAAGGTCAGCAGTTTCAATCTACCAACTGCTTCATGGGAGAAACATGAAGCTACCTGTTCCTGTAATAAAGACTTATCGGCTCAGAAACGCTAGAGATGCTCCTTGCAATGCACTCAGGACAGCATTTTCCATCTATGTGAATTAGTTCTTCTACTCTGTCCTATTGGGTCACTACAAATTGGAGGGAATCACTGAGTTTTGCTCATAATTGCTTTGTACCAATTTCCCTGATCATCTTACGTAAAAGACCACAAACACATCTGCTCACTCTCTAGCTGCCTTTAGCTGCTTTATTCCTCTTACTAGTTTAAAAGTCATCAGTCAGCATGTGTTTTTGGTCATCTGTCTCACACAAGAACATAAACACCATGAGAGCAGGCACGATGCCTGCTGTGTTCACTTCGGTATCCTCCGTGTTTGGTACAGACCTATGCTGTCGAGTCAATTCCGATTCACAGTGACCCTACAGGACAGGCAGAACTGCTCTGTACACTTTCAAAGACTATAATCTTTATAGTCTCACACAGTCTCATCATTCTTCCTTGAAACAGCTTGTGGGTTTGAATAGCCAAGTTTAAGGTTACCAATTTGCTATTTAACCTACTATATCACCAGGGTTCATTTCTGGCACATAGTAGGTGTGTGATAACACTTGTTGAAACAATTAATGGATAAATGAAAAGAGAACTCATTTCATTTCATTAAAAAGTGGATTATAAATCTCTTGAATGTCCTTAGTTAGTAGCCAGATACTCACAAATTCTACATTTTCTTCATAAACACAATATCTGTTCCTTGAAATGCATTCAGGACAGCATTTTCCATCTATGTGAATTAGTTCTTCACCCTGTAGAAATAAGGGTTGCAGTGGCACATATCAAATTAACATCTCCAGGTAGCAGGACTAAATTGCAAAGCAAGCTGGGCTGCCTGACTAGAAGGAAAACCTTAGCATACCTCTTTTCTTCCTCCCACAACTTATTTTATCTCCCCCTGTGCTGCCCTTTCTGTGGAAAGGCTAGTCAGTACAGCATACCCAGATAAGAACTCTTATTCCGAGGTTGGTGATACTTATTCC